>NC_056735.1:145748231-145903231 GCF_019279795.1 Protopterus annectens
AGAACAAGTTCCAAATAAAGTCAATTAAAACAATCAATGATACAAAGCACAGGATTCTAGTAATCTGTGAAAGATAAAACTTTTGTCCATGGATTATTGACTGAAGGCCTTGGGGAAATTATCTTCTTTTATAATAATCTCTTTTAGATAACTTCTTGAAGAGAAGATGAGAACTCCTTGAAATGAGCAGGTGATGCCCTTTTCTACTTCTTTGTAATGGTTTTCTTTGCAACAGTAAGAAGCATCCAAACAAAGTAAATATTTTTTGAATCCATGTAAACATTGTTAATATTATATTAAATTAAAAATGTATTCAGAATAAAGATATCAGTGCATAAAACTTGTAGGAAATTCCTGAATCCCTCACAATAGTTGTTTAAAGACCCACATTCAAACATTATCTGAGATTTGTCAGCTCTTCAAGTTTTTTAGATCAGCTTTCTAACTTTAGATTGATGACTTGAGCACATTGTTTGTATCACTGATACTCTGAAATATTGGCTAATGGAAAAGTGAAAAACAAGTTTAATGCACAAAAGAGCACCATGCAGCATAAGCAATGCTAAAGATGAAATATATAACTGCACTAGCACTTTGGCAGCTGTTCAGTAGCACAGCAGTACTCAACTCTTCCTAGGAAAGGCAATGCTGGTGGTTTGAGCCTAGCTAGTGCAAGTCTACCTTTTATAGGTCCTTTGCAATCCCATTCGATATAATGATCACAATTTATATTTTATGTTCTGTATTTTATTTGTGTGACCACATTTAACATTATTTATTTATTTATTTATTGTCAGTGTAAACCTGACTATGGGTAGTGTAAGAGCAGATGTAAGGCAAAGGGCTTTTGTTATGACTTTCCTCACACTACACTTCATGTTTTCCTTTACCTCATGTATTAAACCTGTCTTTTGCTTTTCTGTTTGCAAATATTTCAGTGACTCGATTATATACATGTTCAACACTCGTATGTTTGACTTTAGATCAAAGTAGTAGGAGTTGGGGTTTGGCATAATGGTTAAGGTGTTTACCTTGCAAACACAAGGTACAGGGTTTAATAATCACCTATGATGGAAAATTGACTAGACTTAAAATGGCTTGCAAGTGTAGCTAGCCTAGTACATACCTATAAATCTATATATTCTGATGGAGCTGCTACACTCTGCAAGTGAAACAGCCTGAGGGTCACCTGATCTATGGATCTAAACTTCAGCAGTGACTCAAACAAAACATGCTGGAGAGAAAGATATGTGTCTCAGAGATGGCCCCTTCTTTGGAACAGGCTTCCTATTCACATTAAGCAGGCCCTTCCCTGGCCCACTTCGAATGCAATTTGGATCAATGGATGGGGAATCTCAAATTCACAGCAGGGATGGTGCCTATGTCCCTTATGGCAAAGGCACAAATACATGCCATCCGTTTGCCCCTGGGGCCATATATTGGGTAAAATCATGTTATATTGGCTAAGCTTATAAGGGCTCTTAAGCTGTTAGCCTAATAATCTCCTATGACCCTTTGTTTCAATCAAAAGTTAGGAAGTCATTTATAACTTCAACAAAGTCAGCAACGTTACTATTTTTGCTAGCTTACAAGGTGCCAAGAAAGCCCTATGCAGACACTTCCATGTATAGACATGACAGTACTGAGCAAGAGACGTTTCTTCTACTGATTTTAATGTATGAACATTTTCAATATCTGACACAATGGTATTACTTTATGGGGAAATAAAATTCCAAAACTAAATGTTAAGCTGAAATGAAATGTTATAAAGATTGTAAATAAATTTGAGAGAATAGCTGGCAGATCTAATTTGTTGTAGACAATATAACAAAGATAGTCAATCACAAACTGGTAATCTCACACAGATATGAAAAAACACTGAAAGCACCCAATCCAAAGGAAACCAAGATGCACAGTGAAGTAAAACTATTTAATATCCACAATTCATGTGAAATACAATTTTAAAAACGGTTAAGCACTTCTGTTCCTTGTTACTAGGAAATTCATCAAAACTAAAGCTTCAAACACTAAAATGCTTTTAAAAAGTCCACATTGAGACATCACATGCTCATAAAAACCAATAGTTGCACATATATAACTACAATTAACAATAACATTATGTTTTGCATGAATTGTGGATATTAAATAGTTTTACTTCACTGTGTGTCAAGATAGTCAATCAGTTTGAGAATATTTAGATCTTGCACCTAAATTAGAACATAGTCATTTTTCTTGAGCATAGCTTCTAATTCCCTGAATTAAAATTCAGTGTTGAGGATCACGGTTAAATCCCAAAACCAATGATTGGACTGATTTTAAAGTCCTATCCATAGAACAAGTTTACCAACCTTTAAAATTATTGGTCTTTCATTGAGTTATTTATTACTTAGGCACCTTCGATTCAAACTTTTGAGGAGGTAACTGGAACAAATTAAATCACAGTTTGAAGTCTATATATCCCATATGTCTCAAAATAATGGCTTTAAAATTCTTTAGCATGTTATTAATATAGTTGAAACAAGCTGGAGTATAAATGCTGCACTAAAGATAATTGCAAAGGCATAACCATATTTGGTTTTCTATGATTTCTACAGAAGCACTAATGATTTTCATTTTTTAAAATTAAAGAGTGCCAAATGTACATTTTTAAAATTAGCTGTATATATAATATATAGCCAATGAATTATGACTTTGAGGGAGTCTGTTTTTGCATAACCTTTCAGGTCAGGAAGTTTGATTTTTTCCTTACCCCATGGTCCAACGTGGTGTTTGCAATTCTAGACCTGTCAGAAAACCAAAGGAGGACATTCTTTTCCTATTAAATTCCTTGAGCTGTAATTTGTTTGGGATAAGAGCAGTAGTTTGAACAATATATAAAATATTTGGTAGCAGGACCATTTTAGTAAGTGGAGGTCTGTCTTTATAGGTTCATAGGTTGGTACTAGGCTATTGGCATTGCCATACTATTTACTTCCCTGGACGCCTGTCTAGCAGGGTGACTGACGTGATCCCTGGGGTGAATTTCCTTTCTCCCATCCAATCGTCAAGTTTCTTTTTGAAGAGGGCCAAAGAGGCACTCTAATTTGACATGTATGGGCAGTCTATTCCAGAGTCTGGGGAGTCTCTGGGTCAGGAACCTATCCCTCCAGCATGTTTTGTTTATTGTGATGATAAGGTTTAGATCCCAGGAGCGTGTGGCTCTGAGGGATTGGGATTTCTTTAAGTGGAGCATGTCCAACAGCTCTGGGTTTGACATGGCCTTGTATGTTAAGCAGAGATCGCCACTGAGTAGACGATATGCGACAGAGTATAGCTGGAGTTTTTTAAGACGGTCAGCGTAGGGCATCTGCTTTAGGCCTGTGATTCTTTTAGTGAGGTATTTCTGCGGCCATTCCAGTTGTTGCAGATGTCTTGGAGGTACATGCCAAATGGGGCATTGTATTCTATAATGGGTCTAATGAGGGATGTGTACAGTGGGACAATGACCTCCTTTTTTCTGGATGAAAAGCCCTTAGTGATGAGGTGTGCCACATAGAAGGATTTCCTGACTGTTGTGATGATATGGTTATTGAAGATGAGACCACTGTCCACCTGTGTCCCTAAGTCTCTTATCACACTTTCAGTGTTTAGTGTACTGCCACCTATGTGGTAATTCACGGGTACATGTTTTTTTACAAAGGGGATAACTATACATTTCTTGGCATTGAGCTTGAGCCCATGGCTTTGGCACCAAGCATCTGTTTCTGTAAGGCCCTTTTGTAGAGTATCCACATCATTTGAGGATTCAATAATGGCTCCCAGTTTACAGTCATTTGCGAACTTTGTTAGCCAGAGTCCCTTAGTGTTGGCCTTTACTTCAGAGAAGTAGATGCCAAACAAGAGCGGTCCCAGGACTGAACCCTGAGGTACTCCACTTGTCACTTGTCTGGAGCTGGATTTGGAGTTGGCTACTTTTACAGTGTGGGTTCTGTCATTAAGCCAGCTGGCAACCCATTGAGTGATGTAGGGATTAATGCTCAGCTTAGTAATTTTATCTATGATTCCAGAGTGGGGGATGGTGTCAAAGGCCTTGGCGAGGCCCAGATAGACTGTGTGGACCACCTTACCCTCGTCCATGGCTCTGGAGACTGATTCAAAGAAGTCAATCAGGTTTAGAAGACAAGATCAGCCCTTCACGAACCCAAACTGGGTAGAGTCCACTGTTTGAAGGTTGCCAATGTTTTTGTTTATAAGTTCCATGATAATACGTTCCATGACCTTGCAGAATAGGGTCATCAGACTGATGGGGTGGGTAGTTCCCGGGATCCAAGTTGGATCCCCCCTTGTGGAGTGGGATAACTGTAGCTGTACACCACTCAGTGGGCATGAAGCCTGAGGTGAGGCTATGATTAAACATGACACTTAGGTGAGGTGCCAGTTCATTTTTTAGTTCATGTAGTACACAGCCCGGGATGTCATCTGTTCTCATGGATGCTGTATTCTTAGCTTTGGAGAGTGCATTTTTTACCTGTGTGGCCATTATTACCGGAATTTGGCAATCTAACAGTATTGAGATAGGCCTTTTAGGGGGTGAAAGGGGGGTGAAGTTGGCAATGAATTGATCTGCCAGGATATTGGCAATATCCTTGGGATCAGTATATTTAATGCCATTCTGTTGTAGCTCAGAGCAGATCTGAGCATTGCCATTTAGATTCTTGATATAGTTATAGAATACCTTGTGGTTGTCTTTGGAATCTTTGGCAATTTTATTTTCGTAACTAGCTTTGGAGGATTTTATGAGGGATCTCAGCTTCTTACTGAGGCTGGTAAGGGAGTTTTTTGCATCCTGGAATTTTCCTCTTTTCTGCAACAGTTTCTTCCTTTTGTTGTAAAGTTTGTTTATGGCAGGGGACCACCAGATTGGCTTCCTTTTTTGGAGGAGAGCATCTTGGTTCTATTTGGGAATAGCATGATTCATGCATGAGTGGATGTGCTCGTACAGTGCCTTAGTGAAGGATTCAGCAGTCGAACTTTCAGTTCCCGTCTGCATGTGTGTCATGAAGTTTGTCACTTCTGACTTGAGTAGCATGAAGTTGGCTTTGGATAAGTTTTTTATGATGGTTTCCTTACTGAGGGGTGGGGGTGGGATGTGGATGTTAAGGGTGATCAGCTTATGGTCAGACCTGACCAACAAGGGGGTGACCATAGGTGTGAAGCATCGATTTCCCATGTTGGTAATGACCAGGTCTAGGATATTTGAGCCACTGGTCGGACTATGGATTAGTTGATCCAGGGCATTGGAATTTATGAATCCCAAGAACCATTGGGCAAAGGTGTTGGTACACAACTAGTTTTCCCAGTTAATGGCAGGGTAGTTGAAATCACCCAGTATTAGGGTGTTTGGTTGTATCTTAATATTTTCCAGTATGTTTAGAAAGGTAGTGAGAATTTTGGGGCATGGTGGGCGATCTGTAGCAAGCTACAATTTGGATTGCAGTCTTACCTAGTGTTAGTTGCACCTGGAGAATTTAAATGCATTGTGCTGGGCAACTAGCCTGGTGGTGTGAATATCCTTGGTGAATATGGACACTCCTCCACCTTTAGTGATTTGGTCCTGGTTTGGTGGCCAAAAGATGTGGTAAGTGTTGTCACCTGGTATTGCAGGGATGCACTCTGGAGTCTTGAACCAGGTATCAGTTACTGCACAGATATCCATGTTCTCTATTTTTAGGAGTGCCTAAAGAGAGTGCATTTTGAGATTTAGACTACTAGCATTGAGTAGCATTACCCTCAGATTTTGCATGCTTGTACCTGTTACGGTGGTGGTTTTGTCCTTTGATCTTTGCCTAAAAAAAGGCACTATAGGGGTGGCAAGAGCTTTAGCCAGTAACCTGAATACCAGGGGTGACAGGTGCAGACCATCTCTGGCAAAGCATCATGGTCTGTCGGTCATGTTGTCCCAGGCAGACAGATACTGGATCCTCTTTGAATGGCACCAGAAGCTTAGCTAATTGTTGAAGTCAATCATTTTGTCCTTATATTGTGGTATCATTCTGGGAAAAGGCAGGATGCTACTCGGGGCTAGGGTCATGCCTGCCTGGGCCACATAATCCGAGAGGTCTTTCATGTCTCTTTTCATGTAGTCCAGGGAGGTACATCTCAAGTCATTCACTCCAACATGGACAATGACAGAGTCATATTTGT
The DNA here is from genome assembly GCF_019279795.1 of Protopterus annectens. Classification (NCBI taxonomy): domain Eukaryota; kingdom Metazoa; phylum Chordata; order Ceratodontiformes; family Protopteridae; genus Protopterus; species Protopterus annectens. The sequence continues at coordinate 145,754,415 of NC_056735.1, forward strand.
ACTTGTTGTGGAGTAACTTGAGTGCATGCGTTATGTGGCGGATCCTGGCACCCGACACTGACTGTAATTTTCTCCTTGTTCAGCCTGGTGAGTGGGACATCAGTGTGCCTGACTATAGAGTCACCTATGACTAAAGTGTTAGGTACGTTGTCTTGCTTAGGGGCTGTTGCTGGGTGGCACACTGGTGTTGTGAGCCATGCGATACTTTGGTTGTGATTGGTGTTTGTTTATGTTTCAGCTTTGGAGGTCCTTGTTGCTTGGGCAGGTTACAGTTAAGGGCCTCCACATATATGGATTTAGTGTTGCTATGATGAAATGAGATAATCTGTTTATTCTAATGCAATATTATTTTAGAGATACCATTTATAATATTTTTTAAATTTGCATCCTTGGTTTCTTTATAAGATTTTTTAATAGTTACACTAGGTAAAATAATTCCTGTGTTTCTTGTCCAGTACCATTATCTTTTGGAATTGCAGAGCTGCCATGTTTATTTAAAACTAAAAACTTAGATTTCTGGTTGTTAAATTTCAATCTTAAGATTTCCTCAAAGTATTTGTTTTGCTAAAATTAAGATAATGTATTTTAGAGAGGTATTTAAATCTGTAGGAGTGAACATTGTATCATCTACAAAGAGCATATGTTTAGAATGACAAATGTTCCTAATGTCTATTCCTTTAATCTTATAATTAGATCTGATAATAATTTCTAAAAGTTCAATGGATAAACCAAATAGGTGAGGAGACACTGGCAACTCTATCTGGTGTCTATCTTTAAGTCAATTACTTCAGAAGAAAATGTCCAGTTTCACAAATGCCTTATTGTCACTGTAAATGTTTTTTTTAAGATAAAATAATGAAATAGAGATAGAAATCTGAATATTTCAAAGGCATTGAATGAATAAACCCATTTCAAAGAGTCACATTCCTTCTCGCTGTCAAGGCTAGTAAATATTGCTTCTTGTTTGTTATAATTTAAAATTGTAATGAAAGTCAATTTTTTTTAATATTATCTTATGTTTGTCTTCAGCAAATAAAGTCAGTTTGATCCAAATTAATTAAGAGAGAATAGATTCCTTTAGTCTGTCTGTCAGAATAGGCATTTTATAATTACACAGTAAAGAATTTGGACTACAGGCTGAGCAGAGTTGGGGACCTTTATAGTCCTTTAAAATTGGAGTAATGAAGGCATATTTCTAGGAGCGAGGAATATTTTTATTAATCTGAACATCAGATTGAACTTTGTGAAATAAGTGTAACATACTGAGGGAATTTTGAACTTTTATGGGATTATCTTGTTTATTGGCTTAATGTCTTTTTATTTTGCTAAAAGAAATGTCTTTAAGGGAGATAGGTTTACCTTTAATATTTTATGGCAGGCTTGTAAGGACATTTTTATTGACTAGTGACTCAAAATTTTTTTTAAGATGTCAGAGGTAAAGGGTCCCTGAGTTAACAGTTTATAATGATTTCTAAATTCTTCTGGGATATCCCCAATTTGTGTTTTTATTTTTTTCCATTACTGAGGTACCTTATTTCTTTAATTTTTATAGATATTAAATGTAAGTTTGGTCTTTTAATTAGATTATAATGCCATTTGTGACATAAAATAAGAACCTAGTTTTAATTTCTAGTGATATTGGTGTTTTGTGTGAAGGAAGAGCTTGATATTTTTATATAAAGAGATAATTTTTACTTGAATATTCTTGTTGTCTTTATGATAGCTAGGTTTACATAAATGCATTTCTGGATCAAATAAATCATTGTATCATTCTTTAATTTTTTTGGTCCAAGGTAAAGTTCTACCATAAGTTTTAAAAGCATCTGAAATGTTTGCACAACTGGCACTCTCTGAATTATTAATTTACACAAACAAGTCAATTTCCTTCGCATACCAAGAATTTAATTAATTAAAGTTGGTCTTATATGAAGGAATTCTATTAATTAAGGGCAATTTATTTACCCCACTGTGCCACTAGAGTGGTTACAGAATTAATTTCCACTGGAATGTTTCTCACATTTAAGACATTGGTGACTATATTGATCAGTGAAGGAGCCAGATCCTTTTTAGTCAGTTGTTGCAAGTACAATCATTGTATATACCAGCTAAGGACCTAGGCAAAGGTCATCATTAGAAGGAAAAAAAAAAAAAAAAAATATATATATATATATATATATATATATATATATATATATATGTATATATATATATATATATATATATATATATATATATATATATATATATATATATGGATTCACTTCATAAGCTCGAAATACTGAAATCTCGAATTTCAGTATCTCGAGCCCAAGAAATGAAATCCACAAAACAACAAAAACTAAAAACCGCGAAATTTGAAACCTCGAATACTGGAAGTTTTGAATTTCGTGGTTTTACTACACAACACACACACACACACACACACACACACACACACACACACACACACACACACTCACACCATCCACCACACAAACACACACAATCACTCTACTACATGAAAGCAGGGGAGCAAGACCCCCTACACCCCTCATGTGGGGGGCTGTGCCCCCCACACACCCCCTACTTAAATATTCTTACTCCGAGGTTGCACTCCATACAAATACACAAAAAACACCACCACACAAGCTACTTTCTCTTCGCACACACATCACAGCAACAAAAGACACTGACACACACCACAGCCCCTACCCAAACCCCTTAACACACACACACTTACCTGAATACATAACCATAGCGAAACTTTAGAAGCATGAAATTCAAAACCTCTGGTATTCGAGGTTTTGAATTTCGTGCTTCTAAACTTTCGCTATTATGTGGATTCAGCTTCTTGGGCTCGAAATACTGAAATTTGAGATTTCAGTATTTCGAGTTTCTGAACAGAACCATATATATATATATATATATATATATATATATATATATATATATATATATATGTATATATATATATATATATATATATATATATATATATATATATATATATATATATATGTATATACATCATGACAACTGGACACAGCTGTGTTACCTACTTCACTGATTCACTGAAACCAGGTTGCTTCTATCTTCTCTGTAGTGACGTAACAGACTGATGATTTCACACCCTTATCCAGTCCACCAGCAGTGTGCAAGTATTAATTCACCTGGGGTCCAGTTGTCAAATTCTCTAGGCATATGCACTCTTTGTTGTGTCACTATAGGTGCATCCAGTCCCATTTCTTTAGTACAGTGACCTTTGATATTATAACAATGGGTTCAGGTTCCGTTTACAGTTTGTAACATTGGCACTGGTAAATTTTTCTTTTGTCTTTATTATAACAAATACAGACAAAGACACAGTGTTTTATAAATAATGTTAATATTAGTGAATATATAATAGAGGCAATTATTTCCAGAACTCAGCAGTGTGTAACCTGTGCCGAAAATGCATTTAATCATGTACAATACACCCCAAAAAACCTAGTGACCTTAGAAAATGATACAGTTAATTTTGTTCAGTAAGCCTGTCATCTATTTTCAGGGAGAAACTCAAGTGGTGTTTACATATGTCTAAAGGATATTTTGCCATGGCACTAACAAATTCCTTTGTTATTCACTAAAGGAGGCCAATGGGCAGCCTTTCAGTAGAGGTAAAGATGGCAGAGGTAGTAGACAGCATTGTACTGCATGAGGAAAATGTACAGATGACTGCTCTTGGACACAAGGCATTGCCTGACTGTATTGCTGGTAATGGTAAAAAAGCAAAGCTTCACGGATCTCAGTGACAGGGGTACTGGAGTGAAGTAATAATGCTCCTAGAAGACCATATGATTACTGAAAGAAATACTTTAAGCATGGAGCAGAACATTGAGCAGTATGTGGAAGAATTGTGTGAATGTGAGACTAGTCGTGCGGCAGTCTTAGAATACGTGGAAGCTGTGCACTACCTCAGAGGGAAACAGTTAACAGAAGGAACTTTAGTGAAGGATAGTTCTTTTACTCAAGTTACTATAGGTTAAGCAAGTGCAGCAGACAGATAGAAGTACCTAACAGCAATTTGTCTAGGGTTATAAAAAATGATGCAGTGAAAAGGAAGAGTGCTGTAGATTTCAGTTATATAAAAAGCTGTAGCTACATTGCCAGATAGACTATGAAATTTGGAAGCAATTTTGTACTTTTGGAAAAAGCTATTATAGAATCTCAAATATTCACACATTTGGGGAATAAATCCCTTACTGGCTTACTGTTTGTATTGAAAGTGAGTATATACTGATCAAAATAATTGCAAATTGTGAAACACTTAAATAGTGTGACTCAACATTACTGAAGTAATGAATATGAATTTGCAAGAAGTTAAAGAAATAAGCAGCTCCTGACAGACGGTCTTGGCATGCAAAGTACCTTGAGTTCATGATGGCACAGATCTGACAAAACAACTAAACAGCAACATCGACAATATACAGAAATATACTTACCCGAACAGCTAACGGCTGTCATGTGAACAAATCCGAGTGAACAAATGAGAAGGTGATAAGGCAGGTCAGATCAAGAGAAATAAAGTAGGAAAAGTATTTAATACTGGCAGGGCAAGGGAGGGGGGAAATAAAAAGAAAATCTGGGAATAGCATCCTGTAATATTCTGTTTGGCAAACTGTAGATACATGACTGTCTGACTTTGGGCTTCCCATATTACTTAGACAACAGGGCCATAACCTTATGAAACAATGCTGATCATTTAAACTTAGGATGATGCATAAAATGGGTAATAACTTTGCTGTAACTGTGTGTACTGCTTTGTACTCTGACAGACAAGGCATTGTGCTTCTGGGGATGTTCTTTTCTTATTTATTTCTTTATTTTTTAGAGCAATGAAATACATTGTTTCATTGCTCTAAAAATAAATATTTAAAAAAATAATCTGCTGCTGTTAAAACTATTGTGCCCTGTGCATCACGGGCACCCCAGGGAGATAGGTACTCTCCTTAACTTTACCATTCAAGTCAAGTCACATCAGGTTAGACTTGAACGTTATAAGGTCATGCAGAAGACACCTCCTACAATGTTCAAATGTAGTTTTTTTACATCAACATGATGAACTGTTGGAAGAATAAGAAGTACAACTTTTTAATGCCCGGCTTTACTGATTTACTGTAAACTTTAGCAATTTACCAGAACATCAAAAAATTTCATGAGGACCAGGTTCAAAATATAAGCCAAAATCAAGCACACTCTGTGGAATCCTGGACAGCTGAGACAAAATCTGTGATGGGAAGACAGAAGCAGTGAGCTAAGTATTATTTATTTATTTTTACAATGGTACCATCAGTGATCAACGAGGTATTGTCATTTGCTCAGTTTCAGTTTATCTGTCTTTACAGGACTAGTATACATTTGAGAGAATTAAGATAGATATGCACAGTCAGAGTAGATGTAACTGTGAGGGCTGTCTGTGAAGGAAAATGACTAGCTGCCTGCTGATGTTTGTTTTTATTCTAGCTTTGCAGGGCTAATATGATTTGTGTGAAGTAAGTTGGAATATTTTAATGTATGGCAACTGTTTGTTTTAACAAAGGTGAAATTCAGTTCATGACCACCCTCTTTTATCACAATCCAATGTTTGAACTTACAGAGAAATAGCTATAACTGCTTGGTGGGGTTTGTCTTGATGAAAGTAACTAACCCAGTTGTCACTTGCTCAGTTTAAACAGTGATCCCTCAAAAAAAAAAAAAAAAAGACAAAACTACATCACAGAATACCTAGTCCTTCAGAGTTTCTGGTGGGCTGGTGGCCTCCACACACTGAGGTTGTGTAAATGGATTTTGACACAGACAGTATTGGCCTTCACACTGAAACCCACCTAGTCTAAATTCAGCCTTTTTCATAGGTGCAGGCAAAAGGTTGCTGTAGCATGTGTGTGTGGAGCTGGGCATTATGTCATTATTTCTTTAACTTTTCTCCAAAACCTCAGATGTCGTGTTCAGGCACCTAGGCAGTAAGACATTTCCCTGCAGTACATTTGACTGGGGACACATGGCTGAAGTGTCATTCAGCTGCAGAGTAATATGGCTGTTTGCAAATTCCCTCTGGACAAAGAAAGGAATATGTAGCCATACCCACAATTTCAGTAACCAAATGCACAGGGGGAAAACAATTTCCATGGTCCCCAAGGGAACATGAGACAGCAGGCAATATGATAGGCATCAGCAGCAGGCTGGCCAGAGGGCATGTCAGTGGCAGTAAAAATGCAGTGCGCAATGGGCAGTGCCTTTATAATTGGAGTGTGTGGAGCACTACCCCATTCACAATGTCTAGGGAACATTACCTAAAATGCATACTGGAGCATAAATGTGACTACAGTAGCCTGCAGGATTCCCTCCATGCTGTAGCACACTTCTACATGTTGTAGTTACATAAGTATATAAGTATTTACTGTGCACTGAGCACAACACTCATTACTTCTTCTGTCTCTATGCATTTGGTTATTATAGCTGAGAGCACGGCAGTGGGTGCTTCTCTTTGCTCACATGGAATTTGCAAACAGCCATATTTCTCTGTAGCTGAATGTCACTTCAGCCATGTGTCCCCAGTCAAATGTACAGCAGGGAAACGTCTCGCTGTCTAGGTGCCTGAACCCACTCTGTGACTCTGAGCAAGTAAGTTACCCAGAAAGTGCTCCTGGGTTGACTCTGAAAAAGGTCAAGGTGAATCAGTGCTGTAGCCTTTTATACAAATAGAAATAAATAATTCCTTTTTTTTTAGACATATCATAGCAGACAATGATCACCGTTTTAAGTTTTTTGGTGATTTCACTTAGTTTGCATATGTCCCCTGATCTTCAGGAGAGGTTTTTACTAATATGAGTATTGAAAAACAGGTCATTACATTCATGTGATTAATTTAGTATTGTGCTTTCATTAAATGTTTTAAATTATCTGACTATATGGTTGCTACAGAAAAGTCAGATTTTTATTAATTGTTTAACCTTGAACAAGCACTTTATTCACTAGTTGTGTGACATGTCCATTTGCTATTCATAATAAAGCTTTTATTATTTGAAATGGTTTAAGTTGTTATATTTTCTCATGTTACCCTTATGGTTTGGCATTTTTTGCATGGAGTCTATATGTTGGTGTGCATTGTGAGATGTGAAACTATGGAATCAATTGTCACTCTCATTAATGTTAAGGTCGTTACTAACACTCTTCAAAAACAATGGCAGGTATTCGAGCAAAAATATCAACGCAGTACAATGGTAGAATTTCAAGGGGTAGTAGTCCTGTGGGCATGCATTGGTATTCATTTATCCATATGCTTTCCCCGTTCTGCAGTCGGATATACTTCTGTGATCATGTTTTATCAGAAAGGAGTACATTCTAATGAAGAGAAAGTCACACTGTTGCTAACCCCACTACCGTATTTTCAAATTCATGAACATGAAATACAAACACTATATACACAGAAGTTATTTTTTGTTTGTAATATGTATATATGTATATATATATATATATATATATATATATATATATATATATATATATATATATATATATAGTTTTTTATACTTTGAAAGTAGAACATATGTACTACTGAATATTACTTTTTATTTACACTGTTAGGTAATATCTGCCAATATGTTAACAAGGTTACTTAAATTAGAATGTACATCAGAATGATAATAATGCTTTCATAATTTGATCTTCTGCATTGTCAGTGAAGTAAGGTAGGCACTAAATTCTAAATAATTTTGGAGTCATTATTTTTTCACAAAATAATGATACTTACCGCTGTTATTTTGGAGCCACAGTCCTAAAATCCATATATAAGGATCTGTGGATAGTTGCAACTGTCCATGTGGTCACTTTAGGAACCAAATGTGACATGATGGGATGAGACGGATGGATGGAATAAGCACACTTATCAGTCTCTCACTAGCAATGTGATTATCTTTTTTATTTATTAATCTTTTACCAAAGTTTATTAAATAATCCTTACCTTGCAATAAGCCATATGCAGCACATTTATGATCCTGTACTTTTCAGCAGTACACTGCTTATACAGGCCTAAATATGAATCACTAATCCTTCTAAAAATCCAAATGGTAATTTGTTTATTTAATTATGTTATTTGTTTATTCATTCACATGTTAACAAGGTAAGGCAGTTGGTACTACCAGAATCTTCTCAGCCACAAGCCAAGCTGAATCACCGGGATTCAAATGATTCAAATTGTATGTCCTTTTAAAGTAAGAAGGTTTTATAAATGTTATTTGGCTTCTGTGTATCGGGTTTTATTGATTCCATCAGATGTAATGGCCTCTATTTGTTGACATATACAGTACTGTTAATCTCATTCTTATTTTGCAGATAACAGCTTCAGAAACATTACTAATGTACCTATAAGACAGCTGCCCCTGTTGCAGCTACTTTTATCACTGCACTGCATCAACATTTCCAGTGGAAGGCTTATGAATGCATTTCATTATTGCTCAATATATTCTTGTATAGGTTTCCTGCAGCCAACTGAAGGCAACAGAGGGCTACATTTATACATGAAGATGGGTATTATAAAGGTTGCTAAGCAACATGTTAAGCAAGAAAGCCAATAGTGGCAGTAAACTATCTTTTGTTCAGCTGGTAATTGAATTTTTTCCTGTTCAGTAATATAAAGTGGCTAGATCACTGAAATACAGATTTGCCTCGGATAGTAGGACATAAATAGTCCATCTTTATTGTATGTATGAAACATCACCATTTTAAGGTAAATGCAAGATCAAGGTCAAAGCATAATTATTACAAGAAAAGAGTTCTCTATATTTATATTAACTTTTCATGACAAAAGACAGATCTATGTATAAAAAGATGCATATTGTGCCCTGCTGTCCTTTGTAAACTCACTGAATTGGGTGTATGTACATTTTCTTCTCATGTACAAGGTTACCAGTAGATTGCAGCAGTGCAGAATGTCAAAAATATTTTCAAGCTGTTACAGTGTGTGTAATATACTCTCATCAGACACTGGGCTTCTCTGTTATTTTAAATAGCTGTTATGGCAGACAGCACAAAAGTTTTCACTAAGTAGATTCTTCTTTACAGAATTAGTACTAATGGGACTCAGATCCGACCTGAAGAATGCAACTTTTAAATGGCATATTACCTTAGTTATTATACTGTACTGCCATCTATTATAACCTTTCTCAGGACAGAATGAATCAGAAGTCTCCCTTTAATAAAAGGACAGGAAAAATCACTGGTGGGAAGTCCCACTGCAGTGAAGACTGTCCCTGCTGATTTAGCAGGTGGTAAAAGGGTACTGATTCAATCTTACACTCATTTTTTGTAGCTACCCATATTTTCTGCATTGTACCACATTACCATACCAACCAAAAAAAATTGTGTTTTTAATTTCAGATGTATTCATGTCCCAGTGATAGATGCTTAAAGGAGGACATGGTTATGTTGTCTGTATTTTCATATGGTTTTGATCTTTCAATTATTGGAATTCTGTTATTTGTAGTTTTCATTTTATGGAAAATGCATATTTAAAGCTTCATTTTTAGATGCATGCTTGAAATATTTTATTACTTTTTTCAAGTCTTGTATGTGTACATTAATTCCTTTTTTACTTTTTGCTCTCTCTAACCACAACTGACCATCGACTGACTCCAGTTCCTGTCCTCATTTACTGAGTCTATTGGACCCATTTCTGGGCCAGTCAGGAGATTGAGGACACTGGTGCAGTGTCATCCCACTGCCAGGAAGTGTGCCCTAACCATAGCTGTCAAACCTTTACTACAAGACAAAGGCTCAAAATCAGTGACAGATTTTAGATATTGCTGTTATAAACTTACAAACTTAATAGAATAACAGGTTTTGTAATACCATGAAGAAAATGAAGTCTGAAACTCAAATATTTGTCATTATTTAGTGACTTTAACACTGAAGAACTTGTCAGAAGCCCACAGATTTTATGAGGGACAGGCTAGAAATGTGAGACAAAAATCTGGACAGTTAAGAAGCATGTGCCTAAGCCCCTTCCACCTCATGGCAACCTTGTGAGCTCCACAGTTGCTGACTATGGGAGGTGTATGTATGCTTTTGTGTATGCTCCGTGCCCATGCAACCTCCTGACCAAGTAATATACCACTTACAACATAAAACTTGCCAGGCTCTTAAGGCTGCTATTGCAGGGAGCCTAAGAAACCTCCCTCCCCTCAGCATGGTCGAGCCCACATCAGCTGCTCGCTTCCATTCTCCCCATCAAGTCACTGCCCATGCTGATAGTTAAACCCAGGTCATTTGGGGTGCAGTAGCTGCTTTGTCCCTCTGTGCCATGGGGCTTGACTATTAATTTTTCATGCATGCATTCATTTGAGATACAGGCTTGAAATATTTTATTATTTTTTAGTTTGTTTCAGGCCTTATATGTGTATATTAATTCTTGACGTGTGCACTCAGAGGCATTATTTTTTCTTAGTAACTGCTGTATGTAAGTTTATAACACACACACAATATACATATATACATATATACAGTATTTCCTACTGAGGAATGCTTTAAGAATATTGATACGCCTACTTTGTGGTGTGAGCAGACAAGATGACCAAGAGCAGCCTGATTATTAATTAAATTTCATTCAGATTTTGTGACTGAAGAATGGAATCTCAAACTATGAAGGTAGTAAAGGCTGGGAGCAGACCACCTTGGGCTTTCCTCAACAAGGTAATTGGCAGGTAGCTGCATGGATTGGGGGGATATATAAATAGGAGGAGAACGAGCGCTTTGTAAGGGTCAGGGACAGAAGTTACACAGTAAGAGAAGATGCAGGTTCCATGGTATAAAACAAGAGGAGTAGTTGAGTCCAGCCCTCTTTTCCAGTTGATAATTAAAGGTGAGCAGCCCGGCTCCAGATAGTATCTCAATATTCTGATCTCATTTTACAAATTAGCACAGTTAAGGATTTCTACTGGGCCTGATGTAGGATAGATAAAAACATTAATCTAATTACTTAATAAAAATGTTTGATAGTGCAGAGTAAAGTATTGAGAGGGCAAAGTTCACTATGATTTGATTAGCTGACAGTTTTCCCATTAAAGTGTGAATAAAAATATAAATACCGGTGCTAGAATTGTTCTTGTGAAAAAGGCCACTGCAGTGTGCATGTACCTTTATACAGTATATATGGCTCAAAAAAAAAAGAAAAGTTAAACTTCATTGTTCATTCTTCTGTTCATGATTTTGACTGTTGCACAAAAGAAGCAAACAGGCACAGAGAGTGCCCACCCCATCCTTAGGCCACTATATGGAGTATTACTTTACTGCTCAATTCTTACCAAAAGCTCTTGGTCTGCCTGTCACCTGAAAGTGCTTGCTTTGTGGTTTAGTCAGGTAATGAAACAAAGCTTAGGATGTTATTTTAGCACGTTGTTATTTTGTAATTGCACTTGTTCTGACTTGTTAAAAATGCCTCTAGTATGTCTGGAAAAGATCCACTTGTAGTCAGTACAACTATCTGCAGTAATCAGAAAGTAATAAATTAATCCTCATGATGACTGGGCAAGAGGTGGGTGGGACTGGCATAATGGTTAGGAGTTTTCACAGATGCAAGGTACAAGGTTTGATCCTAACCTCAGGTTATTGGCTAGGCTTAAAATGGCCCTTTAGGGTAGTTAGCCTAGTATTCACCTATGAACTATGAACTAAGAAGTTGGTCTGCTAGGCACAAATTTGCACCTTAGAAACAACAAAAAAGAAAAGAAAAGAAAAATAAAGGAAGTTGTATTTTATGGGCTTGGTAGGCTGCTGGGCCAGGTGGACTTTGGTCACATGCTGTAAAATTCCTCAATCTTTGTTTGGTAGGCTGAGTGCATGCCAAATGATTGTGCACACAAACAAGTAGTCAGTGTACTGACCATGTTGGGATCAACATGACTAGCATCAAAAGTCTGGCGGTGTGGACACCATGTTGAATATGGCATGTACCAACTCAAAAAGGGTGAGCGAAAAAATGAAAATGACACAAAACATGAGAATTAAAGGACGCCACAAGGGAAACAAAGGGTGTTCAAAATGTAGGTAGGGAATAATGTTCAGCAAAGTGACTTGAGGTTTAATGAGTTTCACCTTTAATAGTACTGATGCTGCAACTGGAAGAGTAGTGAAGCAATAAAGAAAAGTGAGACAGCACAAGGACCCAGAATATATATATATATATATATATATATATATATATATATATATATATATATATATATATATATATATATATATATATATATATATATATATATATATATATATATATATATATATATATATATACACAGTGGATATAAAAAGTTTACACACCCCTGTTAAAATGCCAGGTTTTTGTGATATAAAAAAATGAGACTACAATAAATCATTTCAAAACTTTTCCCACCTTTAATGTGACCTGTACAATTCAATTGAAAAACAAACAAATCTGTTAGGGGAAAAAATATAAAAAATAAAAAAAAAATACAATATGTTGGTTGCATAAGTGTGCACACCCTTAAACTGATACTTTGTTGAAGCACCTTTTGATTTAATTACAACATTCAGTCTTCTTGGGTACACACCTGCCATTGATTAAAGAGATATATATATTATAGGTCACATTTAAGGTGGGAAAAGTTTTGAAATGAGTTACTTCTGTCTCATTTTTTTATATCATAAAAACCTGGCATAAACTTTTTTGTATCCACTGTAATTCATACCAGTTAACACTATATATGATCCCTCTGGTTCATTTTTGTTTTTTCTGAGTCTAAATCCTCATGGGAAACAGTAAACTGGGCTGGTTCACAAGGCAAATTCTTTACCAATGTAGACCTAATTCCTCAGAGATTTTAGGACAAGAGATATTTTCTAACTTTCCTTTAATTGTTGCATAAAACAATTCTTCTCTTTATGAAACATAATAGGGTATAAAACAATATAGACAGGACATATTCTACATTGATAAACTTTTATTTTTGGCAAAAAAGTGAAATCCAGTCCTTTGCACTGGTTGTGAACTGTCCTACCAAAATGTCATGTTTTTGTGAAAAATATCCAATTTTGGGGATTTGAAAAAATGGTATGCAGAAGCTCGTGGCACTTTCAAATAAATCAAAAGAAACATAATTGAGTCAGGGTTATGAGACAAGTTACCTTTAGGACTGGTAGTCATATAACTATAGCTAGCTTATCAGGTGCCCTCTGCAGATTCACAGACTGGTGCCCCCTCAACTCAAAGTTTTCCTCTTCTCACATGCATCCCCTTTATTTACTAAGTAAATTGTAATATATCTTTCATTACATATTTTGACAATTCTTTCTCTTTCCAGTGATGAGCAATATGCAGAAATTATCTAGCATGTGCTGATTAAGAAAAATGGTTTGTGTCCAAAGCTGTCCTTGTAACTTTTCCATAAAGCTTGGATTGCTGATTGAGCAAGCATGGTTACTACTATCACTGTCCAACCAGTTGCTGTAAAGATGATTCAAACAAACCTGCTGTCTTCACCAGATATCTAAAATATTAACACTAGATCAGCTTTTCCTAATCTCCAAGGTCAGATCAGGCTTATTATTTTTTTTAAATTAAATATTACATCAAACAATTAATTGCTCATGTGCCGAAGACATATTTGAAATCATGACACATGAATACATGACATGGACACATGAATGGGCACCAAATAGCCAAAAATGTTTTTCTCTAAAGAAACATTCATCAAAAATGAAAAAAAAATGCAATGAAACATAATTATTCATACAGTTTCTAAAGGGTACAAAATTCTACATATACAGTAAATAGCAGCCCTCCACATGTCCCATAATTCTTATCCTAACTTAAACCCCAGACCTAAACCAGTCCTAAATATCAACATCTCAAATTACCTTAAATCTAACTATAATCTTAATATGATCCTTACGTTCATACATAAAAGTATTTCAAGCAAGGACAATAATGCTCTTCTAGAATGCAAATGTACCAAAACAGCTGTTCCCATAATAAGTGCCCAGGCTGTTCTTAAAAATATCTAAGCTAGTACTTGCTTTAATGTAATTTGTTAGTCTATTCCATGCATCAGCTACTCTGTTAAAGAACCAGTTAGTACACTTATCATTCCTATAGAATCTTCTGCTTGGGGTGGGAGGTTGGCATAATGGTTAAGGTGTTCACCTTACAAACACAAGGTCCAGGGTTTGATTCTCAGATGGGGTAAATGGCTAGGCTTAAAATGGCCCTCAGAGGCAGTTAGCCTAGTACTAGCCTATGAACATAGGTTGCCCGATGATTCTTTACTACTTTTTGATAACCCCAAACACTCCCAGAGGTGGTTTGTCTCTAAATGCCCTATATACATGAATAAGGTCTTCTCTTAAATATTTATAGGAGACACGTACAAGTTCAGATATTTTAGTCTTTCATTACAACTTACATTTTCACGTACTCTTCCCAGTTTACTCATGCTTGTTTTCATATAAGGTTTCAATATTGTTATTCCATACTCATGTTTGGGCATAACGTAACTAATAATAACTTAATCATTTCTGATTTCCTAGACTTCATAAATCTTTTTATACAACCTATAGTTTTATAACTATCATTAATCAATTGGTTGATATGATTAGAAAAACTCAAAACTGGATATATCCATAGACTCAGGTTCTTAAATGAATTTACAGTTTCAATCACCTTTCAATTTATGTGTCCCAAATCTCATATGCTTAGTTTTTGATGTATTGATCAGGATATTATTCTCCTGTGACCCACTGGTCAGTTTAGTCAAATTATTTTGCAGGTATGCCCTATGTGTAACACATGTAATCAGTTTACCCATTTTCAAGTTATCCACATATACTGTAAACACCTCTGATGAAAAAGGCCTGAAAGATTCAGTCTAAACAAGTAAGGGGTTAGGATAGAGTGCTGTGGGACACCCCGACTGTAACCTCAAATTTCACCTGTCCAATTGCTGTATGATACTTGCTGTGTCCTGTTTGTAAGGCATGCAGCTATCCATTTTATCAAGGGTACATCAGTACCTAGTTATTCTTATTTATTCATTAGTGTTTTATGTACAACCCCATCAAATGCTGAAATTAAATCTATATAAATTACATCACAGCACAATTTTTCATTCGTAGCTATTATATTGTTATAGAACATCATGTTACAGGTGGTAATAGATTTATGTTTAATATATGCATATTGATACAGTATATGGTTTCAAGTCCCAATATTTCTAATTCTGACAATAATTTATCCAATATAACCATCTCCATTATTTTTCAATAACATGAAAGTAAACTTATGAGTTTGTATGCCTCTAAGTTTGTTCCACTCCCTTATCCTTTAAAGACAGGTTTAATAAGTGTATGTCTCAAATCTACAGGAATCTCCCCATATTTATATGACCTAGTAAATACATTTTAAGCTTAGCCAGTTACCCTATGTGAGAATCAAACCATGCACTTTGTGTCTGTAGAGTAAATACCTTAACTGTTATGCCAACCTCCCACCTCAATATAATTTAATTAGATTTCAGTATCTGAGGTTACCCGTATGTCACTAGGACAGTTTATCACCCCCTTTTGTGGAGTCAAACTGCTTTGCATAACATTTTGCAAACATATCTATAATCTGTTGTGTCTGAGAATAAATGTTAGAATCTACACACAGTTTATTGATTTGTATATCTTTACTCCTACAGTCGGGCAGGTGAGACTCGTCAGCCTGGGAAGGCAGCCCACCTAGGAGAAGGCAAACTCTGATTTAAATCCTCCCCTGCTTTGCAGCAATACCTAGTTATGATGAAGGGTTTGGGAGTAAACTTGAAGGAAAAATCCGGAGATGTAGCCTCTAAGGCAGTTTGATGTTGTATTCAACCTCACTCATGCAGCTCCTGTGATGACACTGATGCCAAGTTGTACTGGCCTTACCTTTTCCCGTGGATTACGTCAGTCACATGGAGGAAGGATGTGTCCATTTTCCCATGGTTGTACCACTATGGAGTTTGTATCTATAAATAATGGGGTTGTAAGTGTTGAATTTTCCCACACAAAGGTGCAGGTTGGCTTGCCCCTTGCAAATACAACTGATTTTGTGCTTTCATATGGTGTTGATATTTTAGGATGATGGGAGTCAGGGATTTGTAGTGAAACTTGCTTTTGGTGGTGGTGGTGGGGGCTGCACCTTGATATAGCCAGATTAACTCATTACATTCAAGTGACGCCTTCAGGTGCATCTGCAGTTAACTCCTACTGATGCCTCTAGGCGTCAAATATTGCTTGTTCATATTTGCATCGATAATTCCAAAACCATGCTATGCACAAGGTTTTAAAAGATTGCATCTTAAAGCTTACACAATGGCAAACTCAACTGCATTAATATTTGACCTCTGTCTAGTGCAGGTAAAGAAATACTGTTGTTTTCATTATATTAATTTATATAGATATAATTTTCACATTTTTCTAAATATCTCAACAAACAAGTAACATAGACAGAACTCCTTAGCCTCATATGAAAACTCCAGCTAGATGAATGGAATGCTACTGACAGTATGTGTGTGCGTGGTTGCTGAGATAATGTAAGCTGTTTACTAAATATTACAAACTTAATAGTTACTGTGTTTACTATATATTATAAAATTCAGTTTAAGACCTAAAACCTAAAGAATACTACTGCTATAAAATAGTTTGTGCTGAAGGATTTGCTATTTATACTTGTATCATAACCCCTATGGTTCCAAAGATATGAACATTTGTCTGAAATATGAGGACATAATTTGATTCTGTCAAAAGGCTTAGGCTCCGCCCATTGGAAGTTAGAGTGCAGACTTCCTGAGCTCCATTGGAGTGAATGAGTTAATGACATAGTTCATTTAATACAGCTGTGGAAAACTCTTAAATGTACTCATAGGAAGATGCTGTTTATGTATTTATGTGTCTCTCTGACCGTCTGTCTGTCTATCTAGGTTGCTAGCTATGGGCTAATTACTTAAATACATTGATCCAGTATGAAGCTTTCTTTCAGCCATGGCCTGGACTCATGATGTTACAGTGGAAATGGGAACTCCGTGCTGGACACTGAGCTTGCTGAATACTTTGTCCTGAACATCTTCATGACATCTGTGACAACCACCTGTGCATTTACCAGGTCCAGCAGATGGCATCCCAAAGGCATATCTCATGGGAAGGGTGCACCTCAGGGGCACATCAGAACCATTGTACTGCACTGCTGTGTAGTAATACCAACCACAATGGCTTGTCTGTGCAAAGAACCTACAACTTTCTGGAAAAAAGCGAGGATGAACTTTCTGGAGCACTTTTACTGGTGACCTTCTACAAGATATTCTTCACGCCTTTCTGATGCAATATCCCCTAATTAGATGGTGATGCTGTAAACAGATTGTACTCCTGATTCTAAAGTTTTGGTAATAAAAAAAATAATAAATAAATGTTAGACAACGTGTACAATATCAGATGAGATAAGATACTGGAAGAGAGAGAAGTAGGGGATTTCCATAGAGTCAGCTGAATGAATATTCCATGTAACACTAGTTAATTCGTAGCTGTTAATATTTTAGCATTGAAACAGTGTGTAAAACAGAGACAAAGTAATTCCTACAAAGTTGATCAAGTTTTAATAAAGTCCTTAAAATTATTCCCATATTGGGATCTTTCTTGCTGCAAAGTTATGACCAAGATTTGAAGACAAACTGCATAGTGATGAAATAGCTATGTAGAAACTAGTAGGAGTTGATGGTCCCATGTTGTGCTATAGTGCAGGGAGCAGAGCTGCATTACAGAAGATAGACCAAATGGCTCTATAATAGCATGCAAATTAAACTGGGGGACCATAATGCTATACAAGTATATATTTACATGAATATAGTCCCAATTTATGGATATACAGAGGAAGTAGCACCTTGATCTACACAGAACTGCAAAGTTTGCCAAAAAATACTGACCCTGCAACCAACAAAAATGCAATGGTTAGCACCATCAGTTATATGGTAGTATATTACAGCAGTTAGCACTGCCTGTTCCTGCCGTTGTGCTCAACAAGGTGTCCAGTGCTAAATGAAGAGGTACCACTAGGTGGGACATACTGTAACTATAACAACCAGGAAATTAGTGATTATTTCAGAGCAAACTGGGACATTGTATTAACCTTGACTGATATGTATCACCTATACATAGAATCTATAGAAATGCATAGCCTTCTCCTGCCTGTGAAGACCATGGTATGTATAACTTTGTCTATTCAAAATGCAGAGACATTTCAGAGACCAACATGAGATGGTTGAGTATTTCACAGTTCTCTAACTGTAGAATATTCAGCAAGATTTTTTGGTATAATGTTTCTAAATGTGGAGTATATACATTTTTTAGCAAAGGAGAGAGAGCTACCACCCTGAACGTGTTCTGTATTACCTGCCTCCCCAGGTACCAGGTGCTATGGACTGCATATATGTTGCAATAAAGCCCTCGCCTGGGCCAGAGTCACAGAGTCACAAAGACTTGTGAACAGGAACATCTACCATTCCATGAACTAGTGGGTATTGTGCCTGCACAGCATGTAAGCAGTTTACTATGCATGGACAGGTGGGACTTATAATGCTGCTTCTCACGTGGTAGTATTAAGCAGGACCATCTAGATGGTAAGTGCAGACACTGCAGCTTATGGCTATGTGTCCTGATACTGTATTTCAAGTGATACTGGATACCTGCTAGAACCCTGGCTAATGATGCCAATATGGAACCCACAGAGCATGGCCAAAAGGCTGTGTAACACATCACACACACATCTGCAACATCATGGAGTGGAGTGGGTGATTGGCTTGCTCAGAGGCCACTTACACTGCTTCAGTATCTCTGGGGGGAGCACTCCAGTAAAACCCTGCCATAGTCTGCAGGATGTTAATAGCAAATTACATGCTAGGTAACATATTTATGAGGAAGGCAGCCCCCGATACAAGTGCAGTCAGACCTGTGTACACATGAATATTAGAGAATCAGCATCAGTACCATTGTCCAGTAATACTTCAGGAGCAAGCATTACTCCGGAGAGAGGCAAGCACAGTACATGGCAGCACAGGTGAAGCAACGGCGTCTAGTGCAAACCTGCAGGTCCTGATGAGCATACATTGATAGTGCAGTGTCACAGAGAACAAATGTTATAAATACAGCATTAATATTATTTATTTATTATTTTTTATTTAATATTTGTTTACCATGAAAGTCTGACTTGGAACAAAGCCAATTTTCAGCGGAGGCTTGAGGAAAAATTCTCCAGATGCCTGTCTTTGTAATATGAGGCTCTGCTGGTCAGTGCATGGTCTGGCCACAATGTGCATTAGACATTCCCACATAAGTCTCACAGGAGGGCATTTCACAATTGGTATAGACAGGGCTCTTCAATTAATGTGTACTCTGTTGTCAAGAATTACATTCTCTTGAGATGTCGGAGGAGGGGGTGTTACTACATGACAGTGACTCTGGGCCTGTCTGCTGGCCTTCTACAGTAGGAATTGGGGCCCTCACATAACAAGGATAGTATTTAACTGCAGAACCATGACTTGGATAAAGTCCACTGGTGAGTTGTCCAGCCAGTGGAGATTTGTTGCTGTTCCTACCCAGGAAAAGGGGTGACAAACTGTCATACACTACCTGGTATAGGTGATGACTGCCTACTTTGTGATATCACCCCTACATGGCTAGCATGGGTATATAACTTATCCCAGCTTCATGCAACAATGCCAGACTTCTCAGTGATGGTGGCACTGGGAATCATCTGCGTGTTGATGGTCATGGAAACAGTATTTGCCACATTATACCTCATGATGCCAATCATGACACTGCCCCAGGACTCAATGTTCTCATGGAGTAGCTAAGGCAACATAGCAGTTAATGCCACCGTGGAGTGGGTAGATGTAGAATTGGTCTGGATGATATTCTGGCATATCAACTGATCTATCCTGAGTAATGCCCCTATGTCAAGGGCTATCTGTGACACATGACAGTGCTGGTCATCCCTGCCAGGTTGCATTATGATGGGTATGTCCACACTGGTTGCAGTGAGCTCATCTGCTGCCACATCCATAGGAGGAGGAGCATCAGTGGTGCTCACAGCATAGGGTACCACCCACAATGGAGAATGGTGAGCACTTGTGATGAAAGGCCCCCATTCATCTGGGAGCTCAAGCCATCTTATTACCCTGCTCTTTTAGTGGATGTCCAACCAGGATGGTGCCACAGTGTTATCTAACTTTGAGTCAGATATTTATGTCTCATCATCACAATCATTAGTCCCCACATGGGTGCCAACATTTGGCTTTTGTTGTGCCACTGTCTCTACAGGTGTTAGTGTGACAGTGGTATTCCTTATGAATATACCACAATAGGCAAACCAGAGTACGAATAAGAACCTGTGACACAGCTGTGGCCTCGTGGCATGCATGCTGTTAGTGTCCGTGTAGGTACCATGCAACTCAACATACTTTTTTTCTTCTTCTTCTTCTTCTTTATCCTTTGTTCAGATTTGCTTAGTTATCTTATATCCCTTTGATAAAATTTTACATTATATGGTGTTGATAGCCTACTGTGTAATTTTGTGAAGATGTTTTACAGATATCTGCTGTAAATGTTACTAACATGCTACATCATCTACAGAGATGCACACAGGGTTGTTATACCCTAATACTAATTTCCACTCCTCCAGGGATGATCCCAAAACCATTGTCTCCCTGCAGGGATACCAGAAAGTCCACTGCTCTGTTAGATTCCACTCCTGAATAGCTGTTACTGTGAGTGATCTCTCACCCGCAGTGGATCATACCTTTTCCTTGGCATAGCAGAGCACAGCATATCAGTAACATGCTTATGGAATTGCTGTATTGAGTGATTCCAGCCACAACATTAATGGCGTCGACCATTGTCTGCCGTGCCTATTATTACAAATACTGGTCAACTTCCCTCTCCCCAGCAGGTGACACCCATAGGTCCTAGGATCTTGTAGCAGGACATAATTTTCATCAGGGATGAAACTAACTAGCCTCTGTTTTTTATATCAGCTTCTGAGCATACAGACAACTGTAAAACAAGACACATGGGTATAGGCTGCATATTGCTGAGACACGTAGGTTGACAGTTAGAGATAAGGTATTATATGGGTATGCCATAATATAAATGATAATGTACTAATGAGGATATGTCATACTTTAATGGGAGAGGCAGATGGGAACAGAAATGGCTGGCATACCTACCACACAATGAAACATATGGACTTGGTGCAGAGTCCATCCCCTGTGTTAGGACCTACAGATATGCGCCCAGGAGGGCATTCGTCCCAGGTGCAAACATTGAGAGTTGCATGCTGAAACATAAGTTATATGTTCATTCAAGACTATGGTGGAGAGATAGGTAGGTGTAGGAATAACACTGTTGTAAACAGCAACAAAGGTCACCGTATAATTTAGACAGGGCATTACATCCCAATACATAATGACAAGCAAGTACAGGGACAGGTTGTCCTGATATTGTGGTCTACCTTGTTGCCAGTACACTGTATGTAAACATGACCCATACAGGTATCCATTTTGTTATCACTGGGCTTGTGTAAATAGATTACCTGTGCAAGGATGCATATCCCCATGAAGATAGATTAATCCTAGAGATACCTATAATTGCTGACACTGAAATTATTCCAGAGACAGCATAGGTTCATAGGTTCATAGGTAGGTACTAGGCTATTGGCCCTAGGGCCCATACAGGCCTAGCCAAAAAATGTACCCTGGCTTTCGCCACCCAAGAAAATTATTTTCCTGTGCCTCTGTCGAGCAGAGCCACAGAAGTGATCCCCGGGGTGAATTTCCCATTTCCCATCCAATCATCAAGATGGCAAGCATGATGGCTGTTTCTCAAAATATCTGTCCTAGTAGGCACTGGCTAGCTTGCAACACTTCCTAAATATGCAGCCTTAGGCCTATTTGCATTGTCGCTATGCAGATGAGACTAGGTGCGTTAAACAACTAGGAATCTCTTTACATTGCACAACTTAGTTGTCTGGCTTTCCTTTGACAGTTCTGGTAGTGCATTTGCATAAGACACCTACATCGGTACATGTGCTTCTGTGCAGCTGCGCAGCTGCAAGCAGTCACACTGCAAGCATAACTCATAACTACCGTTTTGTGCTTCATGAAGAAGAGGATGCTTTTTAATAATACTAATTATCAAGCAAATATTCAGTCTGAATTTAAGCAAACCAGCTGTTTCAGACCCCCATTGCATACAGCGATTCAAAGATTTGAGGCCACGTGAGAGTATGACATAAGACATTTTCGTGTAGACAAAAAAGAAAAGAATAAGTATTTTAATCTTTCCTGTGTAGAATGTGTCACTTTAAGTAGTACTGCTTCACATGACTAAACTTGAACAGTGAGAAACCCCAATAAGGGAGGCAGGCTTCTTATCATGGGTGCTCTAGATTACTCATACAGAATGTTGAATATATTGAATGATATTATTTTTTAATTGAAGTGTTTCCATCAATTAAATTAGCAATGCTTATGCACATATTAAGTTTGTTGTCTTGCATTCATAGCTTCATAGGGGTGTATTAGCCTAATGTCCACTAGGGCCTTTTTAAGCCTAGCCATGCACCCTAAATCTCTGACAAGTTCTTGTACCATTGGTATTGTAAGTAGGGGCTTGGGCGATGAAATATTACAATCAAGGCCCTGGAAGACGAACCATTTACAGGTTGCTTTTGTCCATTAGAGACATAGGTGCCAAACCAGGGATGAATTTCCTGTTCCCCATCCAGTTGCCCAAGTTATACTTGAATTGAGATAAGGAGGAACTCTGCTTCACATGTATGAGGAGAATGTTCCAGAAAAAGGGAAGTCTCCAGGATACATATTTGTCCCTCCAGTAGGTCCAATTTATATCACAGGAAAGGTTTAAGTCTCTAGAATGGGTAATTTTGTTGCTGTTTGCTTTGCAGATATGCAGGAGGTCCATCAGGGTGGGGTCTGACAATGCCTTGTACAGTATGCCAGATATAGATCTCCCCTCAACACCCTGTAGGAGAGAGAATACAGGCAAAAAGGCTTTCAGGCAATCTGCACAGGACATGCTATTTACCCCCCTGTATTCTTTTAGTGAGGAAACTCTGCATACATTTTCATTGTCAGATGTGCCTGGTTAGGTACATACCAAAGGGGGCATTGTACTTGATAGGTCTGATGAGTGTAGAATACAGTGGAACAATGACATTCTTGGACCTAGATGCCATACCTTTGTTTATAAGTTACACAAGATGGAATTATTTCCTCCCTACAATAGATTTGTGATGGTCAAAGGCTAGTATGTTTGGCCCCAAGTCCCTGACTTCTAGGTTGACTCTTAGGGGTGTATTGTCAATATGGTGCTTACCAAGAGTGGCTGACTTCACAAAGGATACTGTTATGCATTTCTTGGCATTTAGTTCTGGTCCATGGCTCTGACTCCAGTGATTTGTTTGGATAAGTCCTTCTTGGAGAACATTAGTGTCAGTGGGATATTCAATGACTGCTTCTAATTTGCAATTGTCTGCATATTTGGTTAGTCAGAGGCCCTTGATGTTGCCCCTGAGTTCAGAAAAATAGATGCTAAAAAGGATCAGTCTCAGGACCTGTCCCTTAGAGAGTCAACTTTTGTCTGACCTCTTTATAGAGGTAAACTCCCCAGTTCTAACTTCCTGGGTCCTGTCTGTGAGCCATCTAGCTAACCAATGCCTTGCTTTGGTGACCTTTTCAAAGACATCTACCAGGTTGAGTAAGCATGACTTGCCTTTAATGAAAGTAAACTAGGTTGAGTCCAGTGTCTGGAGGTTTCTTATGTTATTATTGATGATTTCCATGGTAATTCGTTTCTTGGCTAAGTATATGAAACCAGTGAAACTTATGGGTCTGTAGATGACCCACCTTTGTGCAGAAGGATGATGGTTGCTTTTCTCCATTTGTGAAGCATGAAGCATATTAGGAGGCTACAGTTAAATGGTGATTCCACACAGCCTGATCGGTTGCTTTTCATAGTATTTAGAAGCCACCCTGGCATATTGTCGGGGCACATTGCTGTTTTTGGCCTTAGAGAGAGTGTAGCGAACCTGTTCCCTACTAGTAGTTCGGGAAGTTATATTTGATGGCGTTTCCCAAGAGGAGACTGGGGGAGAGAGAGATGAGCAAGGTTAGAGCTGCATGACTTGTTTATTTTTTTTAAATGTTCCATGTCTGTTTGTTTCTTTTATTTTTGGAATCCCTAAAATGCACACAAATATAGGGGATCCCCTTTAAGATCAGTTATGACAGCACATGGTTCTATTGCCAAAACGTTAGCTGTTTTTGTTGACTGGAAATGAAAATATATTTTAAGCTTTTATCCCCAACTTGTTAAGGATTCCTGGCATTTTTTCTGAGTTTATTTTGAGTTAATTATTGAAGTCTGAATATTCAGTCAGTGTGCTTTTTGTGACTGCCATTCCCACATGACATAGAGATGGACTGGTTCATGTAAGAACTCAGTCAATATGGGGCTGTTTGTAATCAAGATGTGACATTAATTGAATATTTTATGGACATTGCATTAAGGAACAACTTGTATTTGGAGGGTAATATTTTAGACAGCACACAGCTATTGTGATGGGTGCAGCATAAGCATCCTTGTATACCAACTTAGTTTTGACTCAGTAAGTGATCAACAGTTTGTTTGCGCTATGTATCGATTTATATTTGAGGTATCAAGATAATATTTTTGTTCTGATCAGGAAACAGGTTGCAATTACAGGAATTTTTTATAAGTCTAGGTAATTTGAATGTTACAGTTTGGAACGGTGCTGTACATCAGTGTTACCAACATTTTATTACACAATGTTTAGAGACTGCATTAGTTATTTTTTAGTTTTGATGTTGTACATATGTTCATAAATTCTATCTCTAAATCTTTATTCAGTTTTGCCTATATAGAAGCTGGGCATCGTAAACATGAAGCACAATGAATTACCTTGTTCAAAAAGCAATACATCTTATGGTTTACTTATGGTTTAATTTGGCTGTCACCTAAAATAATATAATTATTTTTCAATACAAGTTCAAGCAAGTTCCCATATACATAATGTTGTCATGCATGTTATAATGGACACAGAGTCTTCAAAGATTATCGTGGATGACACCAATAAAATCAGTCTTACGTGCACATTTATTATAACATTTAGAAGTGACAGTTACCCCATTACAGATATATTAAAAAATAATTGGGATATTATGATTAATGATAGAGAGCTTTGTAAATGTGGGTGCAGGACCAAATGTTGTTTTTAAAAAGGGCATGAATTTAAAAGTCTTTTTGGGAAAAAAACAAACACAACTGTGATACCATCAGAGCATGATGAAAAAGTGTGGAACTGTACATTTTGTAAATATATCTGGGAAGGAAGTGATTTTAACATTAACAATATGAGCATTAAATTAAACCATAAGATATGCTTAATTCTAATTTTAGCCGGTTTATATTCAATAGATCATTGACTCTGATTGGTTGGACCATTTTACAGGTTTATTATTTAAGTGGATTATGTATTAACACTGTTATCTGATGAAGTCCTGTGTTATTACATTTGTAGGATGAAAGCATTAATTGTTGTGTTTTACTGATAATAAAGTCTTTTGTGGTTACACACTGTCAGTTTCCATTCGGTCTTTCATGTTCATTTTTTTTAAATCCATTATCCAATTGAATTGGAAGAAAGTGCTCAACTGTTGTTTGTGAATAAACTTCATCCTGTGGAAGACATTCAGAAATATTGTTGTGGTTTAATTTAGTGATGATATTCATGTAGCAAATGGCAGCCTGTGCAAGTGCCCAACAAAGA
This sequence comes from Protopterus annectens, assembly GCF_019279795.1. Classification (NCBI taxonomy): domain Eukaryota; kingdom Metazoa; phylum Chordata; order Ceratodontiformes; family Protopteridae; genus Protopterus; species Protopterus annectens. Next base: position 145,780,321 of record NC_056735.1, read on the forward strand.
TCACCTTCATGGTACACAAAGGAGAACAAGATTATGCTCTGCCTTCTTCTTCACATCTATTTCTGGAAGCAACTACTGGGCTCCTCTAGTGGTACATTTAGATAACTTGATGCCTGGAATGACCTGGGTGAGCTGTTGATCTTGGCCATGGCCAATATCAGGGCAGAGGAACATTGTAAGTAATATTCTAAGACTGGAAGGTGACAGTTAGGCACCAGCATCCCAAATGGTATGTTAAGGGCAGTGGACTGAATTTTTATTTTTTATTTTTTGTAAGATGCATGTGGTGACCCATTTTTCCTACTGCCAGGTCTTTGATACCTACTGTAAACTGACAATTGCCATATTTGCAGGGGCCTCTTATATGGTGGCATTAGACTGTTCATGTGAGGGTGCCTGCAATGGATCTGGTGTGTCCCGTGTACACTGAGCATCTTTGTGTAGAAGTATATTAATAGATGTTCAAGGGACTGTCACCTTCCTGCTGCCTGAGATGCAACTACTGGAACATGCAAATGGGAATGCAGCATGGTATTTTACACCTGTCACAGGTCTCCAAATTTATCCTTTCTATTTCAGCTGGCTCACAGTGAGACTCGTCCCGTGTAAACTACTGCAAGAGGCAGGAGTGACTAGTGTGTGTGTGTGTGTGTGTGTGTGTGTGTGTGTGTGTGTGTGTGTGTGTGTGTGTGTGTGTGTGTGTGTGTGTGTGTGTGTGTGTGTGTGTGTGTGTGTGTGTGTAGGAAAGATGCATATGAGCTGCCCAGCTGTGAGTTTGTTGTTAAAAGCTAATGTTTTAGTCTTTAATATATCAATATGCTGTCTGTGTGTCAAGTATACACAGAAAATATGGATTTATGATGACTTTCTAAACCCGTTTGACAGAATCAGCTTCATAATGCAAATAACTGAATATGCTTTTTTAATAAATTTGTTTACACTGCTGCTGGCTGTCATAAGTAACAATGTTACGTTATTTTACAACAGAAGTGTTCCCAGATATATAATGTCATATAAAACATGATGCATAGGGAAACACACCTCCACCCAATGAATAAACAGCAGACTTCTAGCTTTGTATTTGCTATGGTGTTACCTGATGCACCTGGAGTAGTAGTAATTTGTTATATTAGGGAAACAAGCAGGATACATTTCACCAACATCATTCTAACCTCAGCAGGTAAGTAGCACCAGCATCATTCTAACCTCAGCAGGTAAGTACCATAAGCCTAATATTACCCATTCCTACAAAACATTACAGTTGCAGGTGTAACAGGGCTTGATGAGTGCGAATCACATTCATCAAAGTGCATATCTTGTAAGACCTAAAGTACTGTTGTCCATAAAAATCTTAAGTCATCTGTTGTTCCTTCTAGTAATTTAATGAAAATGAAAGGAACTTACTGGATATAAAATGTAGTTCTACATAAGGTATGTAAGTTGACAAGCAAAACATACACGCCAATTTTCGCTAACTAAAATCCACACTGTATAAATGTCAAAATGGAAGATGATTTAAGTAGATTTAATTTTAATACTGACACATTAATGTAAATGCATGCATTATGGTAATCTAATGGATAAAATCCATTAATCCAGGAAACTAAGAGTCTAGAAATGCAAACTGCCTCAATTACAGCTACAACCAAAGTCATTAAGATACATTGCAAATACTTTTCAAATCTTAGTAACACGATGTTTGAACTATAATAAAATGTTATTGAAGGAAGACAAGGAATCTTCTATATGACTTTGGCTTACAATTCCTTTTATAAGGTGTGTGCATTGTGTGTCTGTTGTGCTTTTAAGCAATCAAAGTGAACTTGATCAAAGCTCTGCAGAGAGTCTGCCTTTTTGTGTACATTCACTAAATGTCCCCACTGATTTCTCCGAAGAACATTTTTCTTTGATCCCTTTGTAATGTAAATATAGCAATGCTTGACTGGCATCATATTTCCCACAACGGTGACATGTTCCATATTCATCATGAAGTCTTTCTACTGTGGATGATGAAAAGAAAAAGTAAAATAGAGAACAGCAATGTGGGGCACAAATAATATGCATGATAGCGAAGGTGGTGGTGACAGCATGCATGTGTGTGTGTGTGTGTGTGTGTGTGTGTGTGTGTGCACTTGAGACAGAGATACATCATTTTACTCATATGTGGTCACAGTTCTTTTTTTCTCTCTCTCATCACACACACACACACACACACACACACACACACACACACACACACACACACACACACACATATTAATGTGGTGATGTGTTTGTACTAAAGCAGGACTGTGGGCATGTTTTTCTGTAACATTCTCTACTTACAAAAATAATAGAATATAGTTTTTATTCTTAAGTGGGGCTCCAGAGAAGTGAAAGATGAGAATAAATGAGACAGCTAATGCAAGACACTGACACAAATAAGCCTGGCAACTTGAACATGAGAACACATTTATACATTTGGCTGGCTTCAAAGCTAGGATGTTATTCTTAGATTTTTGTGCAAGTCAGAGATTAGTATCCATTAGTTATACCTGGAAAGCTGACAAAGTATATATATATATAAAGTCAATGACAGCACAAATGGAAACCAGGAATCAAACCCAGTACTAAAGAATAAAGCCCACTAGTAACTCATAGACTTAATCCGTGTATATTCAGCAAAAACTTTTGTTTCAGTTGCTGTCATATACTTCTTTATAGAGCTGTTGAATCCTTAATAATAGAAAAAATCCTGGGATTCAGAATGGCTTATTGAGATGTGGAAGCCTTAACTCTAAAGGTTTGCATTTTGGGGTACTCAAGTGATTCAGATACATACATACAAAAATTTCAAGCATGGGCAATAATGCCCTTCTAGCTTGCCAATATACCAAAACACTTGTTTCCATAATAAGTGTCCAGGCTGTTCTTAAAAATATCTTAACTATATCTTGCTTTAATGTAATTTGGTAGTCTGTTCCATGCATCAGCTACCATGTCAGAGAACCAATTATTAGACTTCATTCCTACAGAATCTTCTACATAGGTTGTCTGATGATTGTCTAGTTTTCATAACTCCAAACATTCCCAGAGGTAGTTGTCTCTAAATGCCTTATATATCTGAATAAGATCTCCTCTTAGATAGCTGTAAGAGACACTGTACAAGTTCAGATATTTTAGTCTTTCATAGTAACTTACATTTTGACATCCATGGATGCTCTTGGTATATTTCCTCTGCACTCTTTCTAGTTTACTCAAGCTTGTTTTCTTATAGGGTTTCCATATTGTTATTCCATACTCAAGATTGGGTCTAATGTAACTAACAAACAATGGCTTCATCAGTTTTGATTTAACCAATTGATTGATATGATTAGAAAACTCATAGCTGAATTTATCCATATACCCAGATCCTGAAATGAGTTTACAGTTTGAATCACTGTGTGATGTACTAAATATTCACCTTTCAGTTTATGTCTCCCAAATCTCATATGCTTAGTTTTTGATTTATTTATCAGCATATTATTCTCCTGTATCCAGACGGTCAATTTAGTCAAGTTATTTTGCAGACATGCCTTATCAGTAAAACATGTAATCAGTTTACCTAATTTCAGGTCATCTGCATATAGACTGTAGAGCACCTCCAATGAAATGGTTAGGTCTGAAAGATACAATCTAAAGATGTAAGGGCCTAGGGCAGAGCCCTGTGGGACACCCTAACTGTAACTAAGGATTTCACCTGTCCAGTTGCTGTATGATACTTGCCCTGTCCTATTTGTAAGCCATGCAGCTGTCCAGCCTATCAAGTGTACAGCAATACCTAGTTGTACTAATTTATTGATCAGTGTTTTGTGCATGACCCTGTCAAATGTTGAAGATAAATCTATATAAATTACATCACACAAAAGTTTTCATTCATAGCTGTTATTATATTGTTATAGAACATCATGTTACAGGTGGTAATAGATGTGTTTTCAACATATGCAAGCTGATGTATGGTTTCAAGTCCCAGCCTATCCAGTTTTGACAATGATTTATCCAATATTACCTTTTCAATCATTTTCCACAACATGAAAGTAGACTTAAGGGTTTGTATGACTCTAGGTTTGTCCTACTCCCCTTTCCCTTAAAGACAGGTTTAATAAGCATATGTCTCCAATCTTGAGGAATCTCTCCATATTTATATGACCTAGTGAATAATAGATATAATGGTACCATACATTCCAGCTGAAGTGTTCTCAGGACATTGTTACTAATTCCATCTCCTCCCTATGCTTTGTTTGGATCCAGTTTGTGCAGTTCTTTTTCAATATAATCTAATTTGATTCCAGTATCTGGGGTTACCTGGACATCACTAAGACAACTTATCACTCCTTTTGTGGAGCCAAACTGTTTTGCATAAGATTTTGTAAATATATCTATAATCTGTTGTGTCTGAGAATAAATTTTAGAATCTGCACAAAGTTTATTAATTTGTGTGTCTTTACTCCTTCCGCATCTTATGTATCTATAAAAGGATTCATATTATGCTCAATCCCTTTATATACATTTTATTCAAATGTTTCTTGATCTTGTCTCACACTATGCTTAATTTGTTTGTCCAGCTTGTTTATTTCAGTTTTCAAAGTTGCAGTTTGACCTGTCTTCCATTTCTTATATTTTGTGTCTCTAACCTTAATCAGATATCTTATTCTTATGGAAATATATCCCCTGATGTTGTAAGCCTAGATCCTGATGTTAAACAATTTTTTTGATGTTTTTGTACTCAAACAATTTCTTTTTCAAAACTTTACACATACCATCTGCAGTTTTCCACTGAACACCTCACTCCAGTTAGTTTTACATAGTGACTGGTTTGCTTCCATATAATCTGTAATTAACCTTCTGTGCATTGGTTTAGATTTTAGTTTGGCAGAATTATCTAGCAACAAAATAACCTTTATAACCCCATGATCACTGCACATCAACAGTGGTAAAACTTGACTTGAAGTAATAGTAATTTCTTTAGGAACACAAACAATGTCTAGTACGTTCCGTCCCCTGGTAGTTTTTTTTTTTTTTTACAATCTGAAGAAATTGTTGTTCCTGAAAAATCATTGTGAATAATTTCCTTACTAATGATGTTGAATCAATATTATTCCAGTCTGTTTCTGGTAAATTTAAGTCCCCAGCTAATATTATTCTTCCCTCCTGTGTTTCATGCAAGAAATGTATAAATTCCTCTAAGCCATCTGCATTTGACTTTGGTGGTCTATACACTCCAACAATTGTTATATGTTGCAGGGTTGACTTTATTGTCACAATTACACAGTCTATATTGGTGCTATCACTGAACATGTAATAATCACAGGTCTCATAACTATCTTTAAGCCCTATCATAACACATCCACTTGATTTTTTCTGTTAGAATGTCTGTTAACAGTAAAAACATTTTATCCTGACAGAAATGATTTCCAGTCATTGCTCTTTAACCATGTTTCACAAACAATAACAACACCAATCTTGTGGGAACATAGCAAGTTTTCCAATAAAAAAATGTTATTATTAATGCTCATAGCATTAACAACCATCAGATATGCATCAAATGTTGCTATCTATGAACTGTTAAATTTTTGACCAGGCAAAAATCCTGCCTAGAGTTTGTTAATTCTGTGTGGAGTCTGCATGTCCTCCACGCGGCTGAGTGGCATTCGAAAGACATGCGTGAATGGGTGTGCCTTCGTTGAAGGTTGGGTGTCGGGCTGGCACCTTGGCACCGTAAAAATCTACTGCCAATCATTAGCAGACCGGAGTTCCACTGTGGCGACCCCTAACCAGGAAAAGCCGAAAGAAGAACAACATCTTCTGCAAAAACTCTCTTCCCTGATCTTGACAAATGCATACCATCCTGTCTGACCACATGTGCCCAAAACTAGGCTTGGATGATCTACACATTTCCATTTTTTAAAACAGGACATTTTTATTATGTAGGTACTTACCCAAAAAATCTTTTCATTCACAGTAACCTGACTGTCCTTTCTATAGGTGATTTGTGAAAAATACTTCCTAACACCAGTACAAGCTATACTATCTTAGATGGCTGTCAGTTCCCTTCTAACAGTCAGAGAATCCTTGCAGGTGACATAATTTGTACAAACATGAATAAAAATGGATCCATACTTCTTTACATTAAGGCGTTCCAAGGCTTGTCTCACATCTTCTATTTTTGCTCCTGGCAAGCATAACACTATTCGATGTTCGTTATCTTCTCTGCAAATTTCCTCTAATAATCGAATCTCCAATTGCAAGAATATCTTTGCTCGCCAGCTCTGAAGAATCTTCAGCTTCTAATATAATAATATCTGCTCTGTCAATGGTTATGAAGGATAGATCTTCATCACCATTAGTTTTATTAATCCCACTGCTTTTCATTGTGTATTAAATTCTCATCCAGCTGGTATTGTAAATCCACAGCTTGAACCATGTACTCAACATCTGTCTTTTTCTTCTTTTTTCTTACGGTAATGTTCTTCAATCCTTCAATATTCAATTTTGATTTCTTCCTTTTCACCTGCTCCTTGCCTCTTTTTTCGGTTCCCTATTATGTCGTCGGAGACGCAGGTTGTTGAATGCATCTTTGTCGAACAGTAAGGCGCAAAAAGGCAAAATAGCGAAGTAGCTTTTCAGTGAATTCTTTCCCTGGGAAAGAATTAGTTTGGCCGCTTTCACTACTTTGCCTTTTCGGCACTGTAGTGCGATCTCAGAGTTGGTATATTTAAGTAGGGGGAGTGTGGGGGGCACAGATCCTCACATCAGGGAGTGTGGGGGGCAAAGCCCCCCACATTAAGTTATGTTTTACTGTTTTTTTATTTTTTGTTTGTTTCAGAACAGCGATTGTTTTCCATTGGAAAATAATCGCTGTTCTGAAGTTTCTAAGTTGTAAGCTTTCACTTACATGGTGTTGATTATCTGTTGTTCGCTCTTCTAAGAGTGCGATATGATAATATAGACCCCTTTTTTCTACCTTCTCTTTAGGAAAAATTATGTCTTTTTCTGTAGGCGGAAGGTTTTCCTGTACTCCGTGTGTACATAACAAAGCAGTGTCTTTTTTACTACGTATTCTCTTTCCTTTACAGACATTAATCAGTTTATTTTTCTTCCTTGTTATTTGTTGTGAACTTCTTCCTGTCTTTCTTTTTTTATTCTCTTCTAAACAAACCAGATCCTCAGATTGCTGAATACTTGCATCCAGAATTCTGAAGTTGTCAGCGGCATCATCTTGTTTCATAGGGGTTGAATGATCTTTGCAGGCAATAGCTGCATCATTTCCTAAATGTGTTCTATTTCTTCTTTGCAAAACATTATTTGTTTCACCAGTCCAGTCATTAATATATAAAACAACAGTTCTTCAAGCCATGCCAATTGCACAAGTGCAATCATCATCATTAAGTCTAGATTTACTTCTAACAATGGTAAGCAAATCATCCGACTTTTGATATGAGGAACACAGATCACCACTGTTATCAGTTGTTATCTTTAATATGCATAGCATTTATTACACTGTACAAGCTATTTTTGCATTAGCAAATCGTTAATTGCATACTCATTTAAGAAATCCATATTCAGCTTCAAATGAACAAAATATTGTAAAAGCACTTGAATCACAATGAGATGTTCTGCCAGGTGTAGATGAATGCTGATGTGGCCTGTATGACAGATGTGCTTGTTCCTCCCACCTAATTACAGTACTTGTAGTCTCATGTGAACAGTCCCCGCATGTCCGGAAAGTACCCCATCTTTTTCCCCTTCCAAGACTGACTCCTACTTGAGTCCTGTAAGTTTTAACTAGTAAATAGAGCCAGCCACAGATGCTTGGTGTATCACCACATTACGCATCAGTGTGATCATGGCATGTTTCCTACTCTGTTCTATTTCCAAGTAGTGCTAGAAATCCTCATGTATACCCTGGTGGACCCCAACCCTTTCCAGCTGACTCTGTGTGGCAGCATTCTATGCTCTAACAATGTCATTGCTCATTTGTTGTTAGACAGCCAAGGCTTTACACGTTTCCTGGAGTAGCTTTAAAAAATTCCAGCACCCGGTTCCTCTTTGTAAAGGTGTCACCATGGACATTGTTGCTGCTCAATGTCTGCCATCATCCTGAAAGTGCTTGTCTGGGTTTGGAGATACTGGTGTAGAAGTGCATGGATTTTTTTCCCTGTACAAGCATGACTGTAATGTCAGCATGTGCTTGACTATGTAATGCACTGTCACTTCCTGCAGAGTTACTACCATGTTGAGGGGTGTAAGATCCTGCCATTAAACTTTGGGGACTACATGCCCTTTTCTTCAAGCTGCTTCATAAATATAATTATGCTATCATCATCATCATCATCTTCAACAGCCACCTGCTGCTGATATCCTCCAGATTTATCAGTATAGTGGAACTGTTTGTTTCCACTGCTGACCCAATAATTTGAAAACATAACTAATAAAGAAATAACATACAGTACTTATTAAAGAGGTATGAGGGACTCTTACCATGCATACTGCCTTTATTGTCATTCTGTGTAGATCATATCTCTCAGCTGTCTGTATTTTCGCAGAATGTCCAGATTTTTGCCTCATACATTTGGTGTTTTCTTCATAAAATTTGTGGTTTTCTATCAAATTATTGAGATTTGAAATCCCTAAATAATGCTAAATAATGACAGATATTTGAGTTTCAGATATCATATCCTTCAGAAAATACACTCAGACCTTTTATTTTTGGAACTTTCTAAGTTTATAGCAGCAATTTTTAAAACATATCCATATTTTTGGGCCTTTGTCCCCATTATTTCCAGTTTTGTCCAGACTTTTTGTGCTGAGAGGTTGAGAGGTATGGTGCAAATGTGGAAGGTTCCCCTATTAATTGTAATTGTCTTTTTAATGTAATAATTCCGTGTCAGCATTCAATTCTCTGTATAAATATATATTATTGTTTTTAAACAAACCTTCCTGAGCATATGGTTGTTGCTGCTGCTGCAGACATTGGTAGCAGCCTGTATCCACACCGCTCTGATTATTTCAGTGTTATCATCTTCTCTGATGGTCATTCACACAGATCGACAGGAAGTATTTCTCATCTAGAGATAAAGGGATAATTTTTGGAGGTCTGCCCAGTACTGATATGGGCAATTGCATTCTGCTTCACCTTGCTTCCAGCACATCCTACAATATCATTTGCCCTCTTCTTGCACTGTGTTAATGTGCTGTTCTTCTTCCAACTGCACTAATGTCCAGGACAACTTTATTCCAGGCTTTTGCCCTCTCAGCTTGTTTGGGCTCCTTAACCAAACAGACACTTGCCATATATCCTAAGGGCTGCCACAAGGATATAGTTTCCTCATGGCTGAATGTTCTGCATTATTAGTGCACATAAGAAATATGCCACAAAACATTCTGATGTAATGATATGTCAAACAATACAACAATGAAATCATGCCTGCCATCCTTATAAAAAGGTAGGTGACACAAACCTCATAATCATATACACATGCAAAATCTCAGTCCAGCCTAGTAACATTGCGCTACAGTAATGTCTGCACTATCATAAATATATTCACAGCAGTAAAGTAATAAGTTTGTTAACAGATTCAACCTTCCCCTAGCCCCTACCATTGTCTTGTATTCATAATACTGTCAGTTTTCATTCATCGGTGACAGAAACAAATCTCCAAGTATAAACACGTATGTTGAGCCAACATACCATTCTTGCCACTTCAGTACTTTACAATGACATCACTGCATTTTGACCATGTATGCACAAGTTAATGACACCAAAGTAAATGATTTTCTCAGTGGTCACTAATCATTTTTGTTGCTGCTACTGTAATGATTTTCAGTTTATGAATGACACCTTTACAGTATTCACTAAAGCCATTGTAATATGCCGATCTTATCAGTCAAGCAAACATTTCTTGAAATAAACTCACAAGTTTTACACCACTTTGAAGTGTTTCATATTAATGTACAATATTTCTATTATTTATTATTTTTTTCTTACTTTAAAATGGCTGTGGTTTCCTAATTCATTTTTTTACTGAAATTGGCGACCTGATCGAGTGTGTCCTCCACTTTCCCTGTCTGGCTAACTTTGCCCCTGCAACCTCAGGAAATCCACTCAGCCAACTATTCTTACTTGAAATAAATAGAAAAGTACAGCTAAAGGAAAAAAACCTAAGTGTAGGTGTTATTATCCTTTTTACTAAATGGTAGCATGCATTCGATCAGGCCAATGCTGAGCCCTGTATCTCTCTAGCAAACACCCCTATACCCTCTTGCCCTACTAACTTAGTATTCCTTGCAAAATAAATAAAACTACAGAAATACAACACATTACTATAGAGAAAGAGTTATTTTACTAGATAATATTGATGTATGTAACAACAGCTTCACACTTACCCTCCAACCCTTAACTGGGGTTTAAGCCGCTGTAGCTCCTCCTCAACCAAGCTTTCTTATACCACCAGTTCAAGGCGCCATTTTTAAATCTGCGACCTGATCGAGTATGTCCTCCACGTAAGTCTCTCTCTTCCTAATTTGTTAATGTTGTAGCATCTACCCCTACACTTTGCTATTACATGCATTGTATTGGAAATGTTCTTTTAGACAAAGGAATAAAATAGAAAAGGTGTTTGTTTATACATTGTGGGAACCCTAACTGATTGTGAGACATGTGTATGTACGAATTTTACCTGCTTAAATGCCACAACTGTAATCTGCCCTATTTTAATTATTGGAAAAAGCTATAGCAACATCTAGCGTTTTTAGCGTTTTTTTACTTCTGTTTCCTTGTTTATATGCTTAATTTCCATAGTAGCCTACTACTGTAAAATGCCCATTTTAAATGTTGGAAAAGCGTATAGCAGCATCTAGGGTTCTTTTTTTACTGCTGTTTCCTTGATTAATTACTTAATTGCAGTAGGAACATTGCTGCTGTATACTGCCTTATTTTAAAGTTGGAATAAGCTTAAAGCAACTGCTAGCATAATTTTTAACTGTTACTTCTTTGTTTAATTGCTTATCTACTGCAGATACACTATTACTGTGAACTGCCTTATTTTTCTTTTAACTCAGGAAAAGCTCATAGCTACATCTAGCAATTGTACTGCTGCTTCTTTTTTATTGCTTAGCTACTGCAGAAACGCTACTGCTGTAGACCACCTCCCTTGTTTTATGTTGGTTGTATAGAACTCCTAACTACATCTAGCGCTAGAAGCTACTACCTACAGTAAAACTGTAATCTGCTTTGTTTCATTGCTGAAGTGTTCCTAATTGCCACTTTATGCATTCTATATCTCACCCACTTCTGCACAAAACTTTAGCTTAACTTCTGTTCCCTCTTCTCTCCCCCCACAATTTCCCTGCCTGGCTAACATGGCCCCTGCAACCTTGAGAAATCCACTCAGTCAACTATTCTTACTTGAAATAAAGAGAAAAGTACAGTTAAAGGAAAAAACCTAAGTGTAGGTGTTATTATCCTTTTTACTAAAGGGTAGCACACACTCGATCAGGCCAATGCTGAGCCCTGTATCTCTCTAGCAAACCCCCCTACACCCTCTTGCCCTACTAACTTAGAATTCCCTGCAAAATAAATAAAACTACATAAAACTACATAAATACAACAATTGACTATAGAGAAAAAGTTATTTTACTAGATAATATTGATGTGTACAACAACAGTCTCACACTTACCCTCCAATCCTTAACTGGAGTTTAAAGCCCAGCTCCGTTCACTCCGCTCACTTCGCACCCCTCCCTGCCCCCAAATCCCTACAGAAATACAACAATTGACTATAGAGAAAGAGTTATTTTACTAGATAATATTGATGTGTAAAACAACAGCTTCACACTTACCCTCCAATCCTTAACTGGGGTTTAAAGACCCACTCCATTTGCTCCACTCACTTTGCACCCCTCCCTGCCCCCAAATTCCACCCACCCCCCAGTGCTCATACATTTGTTCTGTAGCCTACGGCTACACCCACAACCAACCACCAATTATACCACACCCTACCATTTCCTCTCCCAATACTACCCCCCCATCTATCCTCCACATCACTAAAATTAAAACAGTCATGCTAATAATGAATGCTACTTTACTCCTCTCTTGTTCACTTCTAACCTCATACCAAAAACCCACAATAATAACTCTCCACCACTTTCACTGCACACAATCATCAACTTCCCTCAAACACTCACTCTACAACTTCACCAGCCATCCTACTAAAAACCTCCTCTCAGTTCGCCTACTCTACAACCATACTCCACTACACTTAAACATAAAATATCCCTAAAATATGACCGGTATTTCACTGCTTATATAAAGCACATTCTTAACTCACAATCTAAACTAGCCCTCAGTGGAGATATACACCCCAATCCTGGTCCCACCATCACTACCCCTACCTCAAACCCTCTCTGTATAAACTCCCTCATCTCTCAAATCATAACCAGCAAAAAGCCAGCTGACCTCCTCTTTGTATCAATAAACATTAGGAGTGTCTATAACAAAATCCAAGACATCCACGCCTACGTAAATCTGTACACCCCTGACATTCTTGTCCTAACTGAGACCTGGCTCAAACCTCACATCAAAAGTGAGGAATTTCTCCCACTTGGATATAACATCCTTCGCCAGGACAGACTACCCAGGAAAGGAGGTGGTGTAGCCCTGCTGTTCAAAGACAATATCAATATCCAAAATCTCTACAAATCAGCTCCCCAGTCTGGCAAGGAAGAAATCCTTTATGCCACTCTCAAAATTAACCCAAATAAAACAATTAACATCTTAGGTTGCTACTTCCCACTAAGCCAAAATATACCTCTTCTACAAAACCTCCTAAGCTGGGCCAACCTCTCCCTATCCCAAGAAACTACCATTCTTGGTGACTTTAACATTAACTGGCTATCCTGTAATACCAACCACACAGCCCTCCACCTAAACCTCCATGGATTCTCACAACTAATACAATCCCCCACTCAGATCAATAAAAATCCTAATAATCAAACCACTCTTGACTGGATCCTAGTCAACAAACACCCTCAAAATTACCTAGCAGGCTCCCTACCTGACAGCCCGAGTGACCAATCCTCAACCTTCCTACTAAGACATCACATAAACAGTATTAAGCCTATCACCCTCAGACAAATATGAAACAAAGCTAATTTCAACCTCCACTCCTTTACCTCCTCTCTCCAAAATATTAACTGGTCACAACTAAAATACCTCAACCTTGACAAGGCCGTCCACTTCTTTAACAGCACCTTCCTCAACATCCTGAAAACCCACGCCCCCTAAGATATTCCAAAGTTAAAGCAAAAAGCTCCCCTGGCTACAGAAAACCACCAGGGATCTAATGAAGACCAGTGATAAAGCTTGGGAACACTGGTGTCTAACAAAAAAACCCTCAGAAAGACAATCTTTCATTACACTATGTAATAAGGTCAAAAAACAAATAAAAATAGACAAGGCAGACTGCTATCAAATTTAACTAAACTCTTCCAACCACAACCCAAAGCTATTCTGGTCTACAGTTAACTCTATCCTCAGCCCAGGCAAACTAAACTCCTACCCCACCATCTATCCCTCCCAACTCCAGCAGTACAACTGAGTCCTTCAACAAACATTTCACAGAAACCATACTTTCTCTTACCAAAAAGCACTTCCCTACATCAACCTCCCCTCACCAAACACCAATCCACTCTGCCCTGCTTTCTCTTTCTAAACAGTTCCCACCTCCTACATAAATAAACTTCTGACAAAACCCAAACCCCCCAAACTTGCTGCTGAATATCTAACAATAACTGCTGAAGTCCTAGCATATCTTGTTTCCATATTAATCAACCACTCCATATTACAATCCCAGGTACTATCACTATGGAAAATATCCCACATCATACCCCTTCATAAAGGCGGCCCCTCCACTGACCTTTCCAATTATCGCCCCATCGCCAGCTTCTCTCCTTTTTCCAAGATACTAGAAAAATGTATCAATTCTCAAGTCTCTAACTATCTCCTAACCAATAATCTCCTCTCTAAAACCCAACACAGTTTCAGGCCACATCACAGCATGACCACTGTTCTGCTCTCCTTCATTAACACTATTCTTCAGGACAAAAACAATGGCTTCTTCTCCTCTGCTGTATTTCTCAATCTATCTAAGGCCTTTAACATTGTCTCACGTGAACTTCTACTCTCTGCTCTCTGCAACCTCTATTTCTCCAAACCAGCCACAAACTGGTGCCACAGCTACCTCCACAGCTGCCAGCAATCAGTTGTCTGGGAAATCATCCTCTCCCCTCATCTTCCAGTTACCCTTGGTGTACCCCAAGGTTCCATCCTCAGCCCCCTACTGTTCTCCCTATTCACCAACAACCTGCACTCTGCCACCAAATAAGCCTCTTTCATACAGTATGCTGATGATTCCACCCTCATTTGCTCTGATCCCACTTTATCTGAACTCCAACTTATCACACAAGAATCTTTCTCATCCATAGAAAGCTGGCTATCCAACTCCTAGCTCCTACTTAACCCCAATAAGACCAAACTCCTCATCTTTCAACCATCTAAATCTACCCCAAACTCCCATAACTTCAATATATCTGCTAAAGACCACACCTCCATCTCTCCATCACTTCACACCAAACTAATCAGAGTGGAGATTGACAATAATCTCAAATTTGACACCCACAAATTCCTTACTATAAAATAAGTTCACAAAAAACTTGGTGTCTTATATAGAAACAACCAATACCTCACCAAAACTGTGAGAATCTCTATTGCAAACTTCCAACTAATCTCCACATTACTCTATGCATCTCCCATACTTACTAATCTTAGACAATCAGAATTAAACAAGCTAGAGACATGCTACAACAAAACCGGTAAATTTGCCACTGGTGCTCCCTACCACAGCCACCAATCTTTCTCCCTTAGAGAACTAGACTGTCTCCAGGTCCCACAACTCCTTCACCTGAACCAACTCTCCTTTGCCCACAGACCTGTAAACCACCCTATCAAAATCCCATCACTTCAATCAAGTCTCCAGCCTTATCACTCCTCCAGACCCCTACGCTCCAGCAACAAAAATCTCCTCCAGATCATGAAAGCCAAAAATACTGCAGGAGAATCTCTATTTTCCTGTGCATATCCAAGCTCTGGAATAACCTGCTCCCTCATTTCAAGACTGCACTTAAACTGCATCTAAAAACGTACTGGCTCTGTCCTTGCCCTAACCCTGACTAAATACCCCCCCCCCCTTCTGCTCTCTCTGCTCTCATCCCCCACTCTGGTTGAATTAATCTGCAGCTGCCATGAAGGTAATTTAATGTGTATATGCTAGTTTCCTTGCTTAGGGTACACAACAACCTATTACTACTGCATACTACTATGTTCATTAAGCTGTTTATATTGTTTAAACTGTATGTCTGTGTTATTGTTCAAACTTTATTGTTGATATTTTTATTTCTCATGACTATAATCTGTACCAAAGGTTTCTCTAATATATGTCATCAACTTTGTTACTCAATGTCATTATAAATTCTCATTTTTACAATCTGTGGGGCTTTTCTTCCCAGGCCTCTTCTGAAAAAGGACCTGTGTCAAGTTGGAATTTCCCGGTAAACAAATGTAAACAAATAATAACATAAAATAAATTCAGGTCCATTTACACGTTTTGCATGCAAATTATGCCATTTTATGTTTGTCTCTACAAAATGCAGTAATACACAAAGGTATATGGACACATTCATTTAAGTCATTTTCATCTCATGAACACAGCCTTGGTTTCATGTGAATATGTTGCAGAAAGTGATGGGATCTGGAGCAGTCCTCAGCATGCTGCAGGAACATGCAGAACACCACAGTTATGCTCAAAGCTGACTGTTAAAAAAATGAAGTGATATGCTTGTGAGTTTGCACAACCATAAGGTATTATCCCAGACATCTTATATCATCTGCCATACTGTAATACCGCAAATCACTCATCATTTACTGAGTTGGTACATACTAACACATATCGGAATATTTATTTCTACAGAAAGCCCCCCCAGGGAAAAAAAAAGAAAAAAATGAATACTACTGCTATACTGTACAAGGAATGATAAATGACATTCAGGTGTAATATTCCAAAAATGTATCTATGGCAATGCACAACAGCAGTAGTAATTATAATATAAAATGATGATTGCACACTGATTTTTATCTACCATGTAAATGAATTGTGAATGCATTCTTTAAAAAAAGACATATAGGTGACAAATCGTTTTGGTAAACACAATGTTGCCTATAATAAGAGCACAAGGTCTAATGCCCTGATAGTTATCTGTGTTTGGTTAAAGTGATGTCACATCCCAGAGGGGATATTTCTAAACCTGTGAATCACAGCTCTGCTCACATTTTCCTTATTCTGGTTCTGACACTTCTAATGATGACAGTACCTGTGAAGACACAAGGTTGCGCTTTCAGCTGGTCAGATAAGGAGACCAAGATCATGGTCTGTCTTTTGAGGGAGTCGCACCTGGATAACATCCACGTGTGTTTTAGAGGAAGTGAATGGAAAAAAAGACACCTGGCAGGAGTTGGATGAGTACCTGTTATCCCTGATAGGGATCACCCACTCTAACCACACTGCTCTCAAGGAAGGATGACCTACAGAAGTGTAGCCCTGACTAGCTGGTTGAGTGGGTTGATCAGGTAGCAGTGAAAAGGCCAGAGGTCTATAGTAAGTATAAATATAAACTATAAAAATGTTGCATAATTGTAGATATTTGCTAGAAGAAATATATGCCAATACAGGTACGTAGCTATACTGTTATTATAAAAATGGAAAAGAAAGTATAAACATTTATGTACATAGGACTGCATCCGTATACAACTATATGGAATGTTTATGTAGTAACGTAATTGTATAAATGAAAATGTAAAATATGTCTGGGCAAATAGATATGTATAAGTATGCGGGTACATATCACTTCACCTAAACCTCATTTCACCTAAACTCATTTCACTGACAAGTAGTACAATAAGTTAAATCAAAGGTAGATGTCCTTTTACCCACTGAAGTGCCATCCTGGTGTTAGTATATATAGTAAGCAGGATGTGGGGGGGGGTACAGCCCCCCACCTAGTTGGCTTTTACCAAATAATGTAAAACAAAATCAGACAACATAAAACCAAAATAATGTGTCCCCCACACCCCCCTTACTATATATACTAACACCAGGATCACACTACAGTGGGTAAAAGGACATATACCTTTGATTTGCCTTATTGTACTACTTGTCAGTGAAATGAGTTTTAGGTGAAATGAACTTTAGCTGATTTGGTTTAGGTGAATTGAGTTTAGGTGAAATGAGTTTTAGGTGAAGTGATACGTACCCAAGTATGCATGTATATGTCTGTAAATTACACATATACATTTGCATGAGTACACTTACAACTGTTTTTTTTTCAAATAATTTTATTAATTTTAACATATTTATAATATATACATATAAAAGAGGAAAGAAGATTCATTTTTTATATAACAACAGACATTTTTCAAATGATCAGAAAATGAACTTTGTAATACCACTTTCAGATCTTAACTTCTTTGCTTCTTTTTCATTATTATATAGAATACTGGCTAATTCTATGAAATCAATAGAGATGAAAGCGCTAAAACATACTGTATGGTGAATAAAGGTGGACTTTTACAACCAACTCTAGCGTCCTGGATTCCTGGTTCGTGTAATGTTATGTTCATGGTTTATTAGTTTTGGATTACTTGGTTTTGTTTCGTTCTTTTCATGAACTATGGATATTTCTGGGGACCTTGATTTATCTCATGTCATGCTTGCCGAGGATACGGGTGCGGAACTAAAAGAACTGCGTAGTGAGGTTTCTCACTTGAAAGGCGAATTAACAAAGCTTTTGGAGCTTCTAACGCAAAAGGATTCTTGTCCTGGGACCGTTACTTCCTTGATGGGTGAGCATGCAGTATTCATACCTCCTGGCTACGTTGGTTATCAGTCTACGCAAAGTATGGGTTTTCCTGTAATGCAACCTAACCTACAACAGCAAGTTAGAACCGTTAACGGCAATGGTGAAGTGTTGCGACAAGATGCAAGTGGTGTTGTTCTCCCCAATACGGACAAAAATTGTGAAAATGGTACCAATCTTGAACGGAACAATATTTCCTTTAGTAATGCTTTTCCATCTACGCATATGGGGACAGACAATGGTCGTGTGGCTCCTAACGATTTGGGAGCTCGTAGGACAACAGGTACTGTTACTTCTCCTAATCTTGTTTGTTCACAACAAGAGGCAAACAACAGGTTTCAAAAAATATGTTCAAAGCAGTACTGTTTTAACAATTCAAATAATATCAGTGACAGAGACTATTTGCATCCTAACGACAACAATGACAAGGAATATGTTTCATTAAAGGACTTAATATTCTTATTAGAGAAAAGATTGTTTAAATGTAAAAGTTTGGAAATTGATATTTCTTATTTTAAACAATGTATATCTCTTAACATTGTTCCGCAAGGGTTGAGAATTTACAAGTTTCCATTTGGTATTAACTACACTGAAGATATTTTAACTGATTTTGGTGACTATTTTAACAATATTGGTTTAGGTCTTTTGAAAAAGACAGTACACTATTATGAAATAGAAAGGGACAGTGTTTCTAAAGAAGTTAAGGAATTAGATATTAAATTTAAGAATGACCTATTGTTTTCAGATTATAGTGCTTTTTATTTCAAAATGCTAGATAGGGTAGACAATAGATGTTTCAATATTTTTCAA
Source organism: Protopterus annectens (assembly GCF_019279795.1). Taxonomy (NCBI): domain Eukaryota; kingdom Metazoa; phylum Chordata; order Ceratodontiformes; family Protopteridae; genus Protopterus; species Protopterus annectens. The sequence goes on from NC_056735.1 coordinate 145,799,116, forward strand.
AAGAAAAAACGTAAAATACACAGGGACCAACGAGATTATCAGGATAAAGTTGTATATGTCAATAAGTATTTAAATTTAATAAATAATAAGTTTAATAAAAGGAAACCAGTCTATAATTCTAATTTCCATTACAATCATGATAGGAATAATGTACAAGATGGTTATAACACAATTCATTCTCCTATTCATGAGGAAGACAATATAGACTGGACAAATGGTGAGGGTGAAATGTTACATCAGGATGAGGAGGATTTTCCCATCCTGAGACACTCAGAAAGACTGGCACAGTTTTATACCAAGGAGGGAGAATACAACAAACACTTCTACCCACAGAAGAGAAAACAGAACCCCCATTACAGGTATCATTATTAGAAAGAGATGTAACAGTTTTTTCTCCTAACAAAGAAAAACAGGTGATTTTTAAACAAGCAGGTTTTACTATATACAATTATTCTGATAGAGTTATTACAGATGTATACTTTAAACTGTTTTCTAAGGGTACAAAATTTATTCCTGTACACAAAGGTGATCTAGTGGACAATATAGAATCTCTTAAGTTGTATACGAGGAAATTGAATATGTCCATTACTGTGGATTCTTTGGATAGCAATGACAGACAGTTTCCTACAACAGAGAAAAATAATCTATATAAAAGGAGTACATACAATCCTCCTTTGCATCCACTCCTGGAAACATACGAAAAATTAGTAATGGAAGATTTATATGAAGAATTTAGGCATAATATGTCCAATGAGTGGAATTTAACTAAGGATGAATACGATTTATTATGTGACTTAAGAAGAGATAAAAATATTCGTATCATGGTTCCGGACAAGGGAGGAGGAATAGTTATTTTTCGTAGTATGGACTATTCAAATGCTATGTTGGAACTTTTATTTGATGAAAATACTTATAGTCATGCATCTAAAAATCAGATTAACATCTCGTATTCTAGAATTGACAGTTATTTAGAAGAATATTTGTTGGATGGTAGAATTAATTTAAAAGAGTATGATTTTTTGTATAGGAAATTTCCTACTATACCAGTTTATTTTGGTATACCCAAGGTACACAAAAATGTGCTCCATCCACCCTTCAGACCTATAGTGGCAGCAAGGGGGTCAAAAATACACCCTATTACTATGTTCATAGATTCTCATGTACAACATGTAGTTTACAAAACACCTCATTTATTAAAAGATTCCTGGGAATTTCTACAAAATGTAAAACAAGAATTTTTTGATGAAAATTTATTATTTTTAACAATAGATGTTAAAGATTTATTTACTTGTATTCCCAAGGATCAGGGTCTGTCTTTTTTTGAAGAGGTTTTGTTTGAATTTTCTGAATTAGAAAATGATAGAGTGAAGCTTATTTGTGAATTTATGAACATTGTTCTTGACAATAATTTTTTATGGTTTGAAGGGGAATTTTATCAACAAGTTACTGGAGTCCCTATGGGAGCCACTTGTTCACCTGTTTATTCCAATTTAGTACTACTTGGATGGGAGATTAAACATGTATTTGGAGGACCATTTTGGTCAAATATCAAATTATACCTTCGTTACCTTGACGACATATTTATTTTGTGGGGGGGTGTAGAGAATGATATATACAGTTTTATTGATTATATCAATACAAGTACAGACTTTTTGTCTTTTACTTTTCAATACAATGATTCTGCTATTAGTTTTTTAGATACTTTAATAACTAAGAACAGACAAAAGAAATGTTTTGAATCTAATGTTTTCAGAAAAAAGACATTTTGCAATGCCTACCTACACTTTGAAAGTGACCACCCTTTGGTTCAAAAATTAAGCATTATTAAAGGACAGGCAATTAGGATAGCAAGAATGACGTCTAATCAAAATGATTTAAAGGGAGAGTTTGATTTATTAAAAAATATGTTTCTTGAGAGGGGATATCCCCTAACTTTAATAAATTCCACTTTACAGGATATATATAATTCATGGGGTAACAAATATTTACCTCTTTTAGGTACAGGGAATGAATCCAACTCATTAGGAGAGACTAGGAAGGAAAAATGTTTAAATCCAGTTGATTATTCTAAGACAGTATGTGTTTTGACACATAATATGAGAACACCTATTGTTAAAAATATTTTTACAAGAAACTGGAATATTTTAAGAACCAATACATCTATATACAGCAAGGTGGGTAGTAAACCAACATTTGTTACTAGGGTGGGTAAAAATATGAAACAATTGTTGGAAAATAAAATCGTTGAAAACATCAAGGCAAAAGATGGGACAAAAAGATGTGGAATGTGCAATTATTGTTCATTCATTAATACTGAACCCACAATAATATTAGACAATATAATGAAGAGTAGAATATTTTTTAAGCAGGGTAATTGTAACACCAAGGGGGTCATTTATCTTGCTATATGTTATACCTGTAAACAATTCTATGTGGGGAAGACAGAGCGTTGTTTGAAAAATAGAATTTATGAACACCTCTACGATATAAGGACATGTAACAATACAAATGCATTGTATAAACACAGTTCATTATGTCATGATTTTGAAAAATTTGTGTTTGGTATTTTGGATATGGTTAGGATTGACATAAGAGGTGGTGATTGGAAGAATTTATTAAAAAAGAAAGAATGCCAGTGGCAGTTTAGACTGGCTTCTATGTATCCCCCGGGCCTCAATGAATCAGTCTCCTTGGTTCCTTATTTAATAGAAAGATCTAACCAACTATAATCTTTCTTAAACATTGCACTATGCACAGTTCACTTTATTTCCACTATATTGTGAGATATGTTTTTATAATGAGTTTTTATTCATTATATATATAAATATATAGTGATAATATGTTAATAGGTGTTTAGTATGTGAGTACTGTCCCCATTTTTCTATACATATATATATATATTTTTTATGCAGTGGTGCAAAATAATTTTTAAATTTCAATAATATTGACTTTTATATAGTAGATTTCAAAATGTATCTAGTGCTTTAAAAGTTTGAAAGTTTTTTGTGTGATGTCACCAATTATTAACACTATAAAAAGTGTTAATTGTTTAAGTTCTTTGTTTCTGATGAAGTCTCTTTGGAAGAGATGAAAGCACTAAAACATACTGTATGGTGAATAAAGGTGGACTTTTACAACCAACTCTAGCGTCCTGGATTCCTGGTTCGTGTAATGTTATGTTCATAATTCTATGAAATCACTGAATAATGGAATTGAATCAGATTTCCCTTTTCTAGTAATTACTTTAATAGCAACTGCTAGGAGACCCCCAGACCATGCAATGTTGATTACTACTTATAACAGAAAGTATTGGAACATTCACGAAAACTGTTGCTCTTGTAAGGTCACATTTATCTGTCTATATTGCCTTAAAGAAATTATTTATATCCTTCCAATTCTTAGCAACTTTTCCACAATCCACAAATATATGTATCCAATCTGCTTTTGGCTATTTTACGATGTCTCCAGCATTTAAAAATTTCTGCCTTACTGAATTTTAATAATTGGAATGGTATAATAAAACTTCTAGGAATATATTTTCATGTGACACTTTTCCAATACAAACCTGAGGATGATAAACCCAAGGGTGATTTAAGTTGTTAGTACAGTAGACTGCAAAATGCAAACCATGCCAAAATTTGATAGCAACACATTTATTCTTCTCATGTATGCATAAGCACTTCCCATGTATGTATAAGCATTTCCCATATCATTGTTCTCATGTATGCATAAACACTTCCCATATCATTGTTCCCGTGTATGCATATGCACTTCCCATATCATTGTTCCTGTGTAAGCATAATATCACTGTCCCCATGTATGCATAAGCACTTCCTATATCATCGTTCCCAGGTATGCATAAACACTTCCCATATCATTGTTCCCGTGTATGCATATGCACTTCCCATATCATTGTCCCCATGTATGCATAAGCATTTCCCATATCGTTGTTCCCGTGTATGCATAAGCACTTCCCATATCATTGTTCCTGTGTAAGCATAAGCATTTCCCATATTGTTGTTCCCATGTATGAATAAACACTTCCCATATCGTTGTTCCCGTGTATGAATAAACACTTCCCATATCACTGTCCCCATGTATGCATAAGCACTTCCTATATCATCGTTCCCAGGTATGCATAAGCACTTCCCATAATGTTGTTCCCATGTAAGCATAAGCAGTTCCCATACTGTTGTTCCCATGTATGCATAAGCAGTTCCCATAGACTTCCACTTTAGTTAAAAATTCATAAAAATAAAATTGTTTTAAAGTAACAAATTGAATGCTGTGTAACATTATGTGTGAATGTATTGTGTATATTTTCTCTTTTGTATCCACACTTTTCTCTCTTTTTCCTATTTTAATTATGCCTTTCTTTGACTTTTTTTTATTTTTTTCTATCCCATCTTTGTTCATTTTTTACAGATTCAAATTCCTCATGAGTAGCCCAGGCATGTCCCAGATTAGGGAGAGTTCAGCCTCTTTTCATCCAGGGACATCCTTGCAGGGTCAGGGCAGTGGCACTTGTCCTGCAGATACCCTGGAATATGGCAACCTGGTAAACCTCACTGAATAGGGGCTTTGGCACTTGGTTGAAGACATGCTACAGCAGGTCATGGACAGACAGCTTCATCCAATCAAGCTCTTTCTTCAGCGAGTTGAAGACTCACTGCCCCAGTTGGTGCTGAACACCCCTCTACTACAGGCCCTTGTCCTTCAACATCAGGATCTTCCACTGCAGCACTTTCCTGCGGTCACATATTACTTTGTACGTACTTAATGCTTAACTTTAGGTACTTTATAGTTTTGCCGTAAATGTGTGTGTTTTTCAAAATGTCTTCACTTTTCCTTACTCCAAATAACCTGCTCTTAGCTTATTTGCATATATGTGTGACGACACTCTTCATGGATAACCTCTATGTAGCTACAAAGTCTCACACTATGAATGCCACCAATAATCTGCAAAATATTTCATATAAATACAAAGTTGACATTTAATTAGGTGACTGCCTTAATTTTTATTATATTTAGGATGGCTGACCTGAAATGAAAAAAGCTGTAAGCACACCCTTGTGCTTTGTTATTCATTATTACTTGTTGTGACTTTCGGCTTTTCCCAGTTAGGGGTCTCCACAGCGGAACTCCGGTCCGCTAATGATTGGCAGTTGATTTTTACATACCGAGTTGCCAGCCCTGATGCACAACCTCCAACGAAGGTACACCCATTCACGCATGTCTCCACGCAGAAGACGCTCTAACTGAGAGTCGAACCGGACAGCGTCTTACTGTGAGGTGACAATGCTACCGCAGCACCACCACTGCGGATGATTCCAAAACATTTTTCAATAATCAAGCACATCCAAGTGATCATGGGAAGTAACAAAAACAGGGAAAAACATTAAATAGAGTAAATTTATTATTTTCTTTATTAATGATGTAATTTTTGAAAACATAGTGCTGCCATAAAATGATTTCACCATTAAAAATTAAATGATTACTAGCTTTCTTCTGTTTGGTAGGCAATGTTAACTTAGTGGTCAGAAGGTAAATACAAAGCTCTACATGTGAAGATTCATACTAAATCTATTATTAAGAATGATGTTGACCATTTCTAATTTGTATGACCACCGTTTGAGGATTTCTCAAGAGCCAGACCAACAGCTGAGGGACGTTTGATTATATCCCATGAGAAACAGGCCTTTTGGGGAAATATGAATACTGAATTATTCTGTTAAAATGGATTTTTCCTTTCCATATATGTTTCTTGTCTGACAAATAATATTTTGACTTCATTCAGGAGAGCTGAAAGTAACAATAACGTTTTATTCTTGTATATCCTCCTTGTGTTTCTGTTAACTTCTTCTTTGCTATTAAAATATGATTTTTAAGTGCTCCCAGAATATTTAATACTACTACTACTGCTAATGATGATACAAACTTACAGAATTATTCATAGAAGTAGCAAAAGAGAAAGTACTGATTGCTGTTGCCTTTGGTTGTTGTTCCTTCGGCTTTTCCCGGTTAGGGGTCGCCACATCGGAACTCCGGTCCGCTAATGATTGGCAGTAGATTTTCATGGTGTTGAGGTGCCAGCTCGATGCCCAACCTTCAACGAAGGCATGCCCATTCACGCATGTCTTTTGAACGCCACTCGACTGCGGGGAGGGCATGCAGAATCCACCAAAGTGCTCCAGCCATGAATCGAACGAGAGAACCTCTTGTTGTGAGACGACAACGCTACCACTGCATCACCGCAAAAGCTGAAAATTATTTATCCAGTCCTGAGGGCATATGTTTACTGGGATTCTTTGTCTGCCCGTTTGGTTTCATCTCAGCCCACGTGGTCTTTCTTTTGCTATATTCTTACCTCTTTCATCCGTACATCTATCTCCCAGCTCATGCTTCCCCTCTCTATACTGTTTTGATTTGGGCCTGCCTTCTGTTAACTTCTTTTGCAGCTTTGTTCCCTTTTCTTTTCTGGGCTCTTCTTTCTTTATTGCTGTGTATGCATTTGGTGTTATTCCCTAGATCTCTAGATTTGCTGTAATTCCTCTTTCTGATGCAGCTGTAAGTGTGTTGCATGTCCCCTTCCTCTAGAAATGCTCACCACACATCTTCTTATCCACTCTGCCTCCTGTAATAACAATACCCTTTTCTAGTCTGCTTCTGGCTGTTGCCAGGACACACATCTTCTGCCATCCTGCAGCCATACTGGAGGATTTTACTTGCCAGTTGAGAAGCAGAACAAACTGAATTATAGAACCTGCTCCTTAGCTCTTACTTCCACTGTGCTCATGCCCTCCTCTGTCTCAACCCTTAGTGTCAATAGCTAAAGACAGCCCGGAGTTCTGCTTACTTTGACATATAACTGCACCCCATGGGGCCTCACTAAACACCTCTACTGCTGCCTTTCAACCCACACATTTCTTATTTTTATTCTTAGTTTACCAGTTTTTCCTGATATCTGACCTCCCACATTTGCCTTACTTTTTAAATATAATGTGTTTTCACTTTGAAAAAAAGTTGCATATGTTGTTTAGTCTGTATTTTGAGCCTTCAGAAGTGATACATCAGTACTGGATCTTATGGTCACAGCTCATGGCATGGTGCTGATTATTTACGGTTATGGACCCTGAGCAGTTACAAATAATGTAGTTGTATTATGGAATATAATTATAGTGTAGTACTGCTTGGTCTGAGTGAGGAAAGGATGCTTCATTTGTAGATCATATTATCTGTCATATGCACACAGTTTAAATGTGCCTTCCTAGCTTAAGCACTTTAAACTGTGTTACTTTATTTATTTATTTTTATTTATTTATTTTATTTTACATTTGTTGACCAGGCTAGTCTAGCTGGATATATGTCCATTTTCAGTAGAGGCCCGGGGAGAAAAGCTCCACACAATTTAAACAAAGTTCACATTTACAGAAAATACATATTTAGAATGCATATACGTTTTCTTAAACAGAGAAGGCTGCAAGTTTACAAGTACATAACGAAGGTTACACATATTTGAATAGACTTAGCATAGATAATAAGAAGTTACATTTCAGTGTTATTAAAGAGTACTAGTTGAGAGAAGAGAAGAAAGCAATAGTGTCGATGAAGGTAATAAGGAAGATAATGAAAAATGAAAAGGAGAAGCAGTTAGGTAATAAATCTAGAAGTAATATGAGTCACTTTAATGAATCCCGTACTAGCAAGGACTGTGCAGGAGAGGAAATATAGTAGTATTTAATATAAAATAGAATTAGAGAAAAGAAGGCAAAATAAGTTAGAGAGAAGAAAGTAGATTCAGAGATGAGAATCTTGAATCATTCAGGTAAAAATGGATAAGTTGGTCAGTCAGGTTTAGAACAGGGGCACATCCAGTGTGTTTTCAGGAAGAGCTTAAGCTTATTTTTTTAATCAGAGTAGTTGAGGGAAGTGTGGTAAGTTCAGAGGGAAGTAGGTTCCAGGTTTTTCCAATGGAAATAGAAAACAGAGAGTCTCCAGCTCTATTGTTTGATTTGTTGATGTATACAAGAGATTTTTGTGATGATCTTAGGGACTTAAGGTTCTCATAGGGGTGGATAAGATTTGATAGGATGGGTGTTTTGTCAGGTTGATACAGTATTTTGTGGACGATGGTCAGTTGATTATATTTTAGATGCTGTTGAAATTCAAGCCATCCAAGGTGCTTTAGATTAATACAGTGATGAGTTCTGTAAGGATTACCTGTGGCATATCTGGCTATGCTATTATAGGAGTTTTCTAGTTTTAAGGTTATTTTTGACAGATTGGTAAAATGGGTGAGGCATAAAGAAGGGTGGAAATAAGGTGTGTGTGGGCAATGGTAATTCTAGTTGCAGGAGTGAGGAAGGATTTGATTCTGTAAAGAGAGCCTATTTTTTTATTGGTAGTTTTCAGAATGTTGTTGATATGGGCATCAAAGTTTAGGTTATTATCTAGGGTGATACCTAGCAGTTTGGTAGTTTGATCTTGGGATATGATTGTACCATCATGGGATGATACAGAGAGGTCTATTGGTGGAGATTTACTGGTAGGTGTGAAAAGGAGAAGTTTCGTTTTTTTGGGTTTAATAAGAGGCAGTGTTTTGTAAACCATAGTTCTACAGAGTTAAATGTGTTTTGAGATAGGGAGTGAAGTTCAGATACAGATGAAGCAGTGCATATAAGTGTAGAGTCATCTGCGTATTGGATGCATGTAGCTTGCGGAATTACTAGGTGCAGGTCATTGATGAATATAGAGAACAGGAGAGGGCCCAGTATGGAGCCTTGAGGAACTCCAATATTTTTTTTTCTTTTTTTTTTCAAAACAAGTTTATTGTTTTAACATATAAGAGAAATATCATAACAATTTTATACAAATAATTAAAAATAGGTATTATTATAATATTCAACAAAACAACTAAAGTATTTACAAAGACATCCACTACAATCAGATCAATTAATTAAACTAAAATACTGTGCTATTGAAATTAGAATTTTTAACAAATTTTGTAAATTATCCCATACAATAAAATGTGATGTTTTTCTAGTTGTTCTCATTCTAATTGTGCTTATTTCCATATGACACATTATATTCATAACATTTTAAATTCATTGAACGAAGGAGGTGTATCTGAAATCCAATTTCTAGTTATTATTTTCCTAGCCACTGCTAGGATAGACCATAACAAGGGAAGCTTAATCTTTTAACACATTGAGGTACAGGTGTGTTGAATAATATAAGAGACTTAGAAATAATGAAATTATCTGTAAAAGAGCCTGCAAAAATTCATTAATTGACTTCCAGTATTCTTTCAACTTCATACAGTCATAAAACATATGAGCCCAGTCAGCATTAATTTCTACATTACATCTCTTACATCGATTATCTTTATTATTAATTTTATTCATCATCAAAGGTGTATAAAAAGATCTATGTAAAAATGTCCATGTATAAAGTCTCCAGACAATGGAAGATGTAGTTCTATAAGCAGATTCCAATATATATTGTTTATCTTGTTGAGTTGGTGGGTCCCCATTAATAGAGGTGAAATAATTCCAGTATGAATCTACATTGTAAAAAGTTTCTTGTCTGATAATTTTATGTATATATGAAAGTTTACCTTTATCAGAAACTTTATGCTGTAAATTTATTATCATGTAATCAATCAGTTTTGGAATAGATTATTTAACTGTTATAGACATTAGATCTATTCTATCAATGAGATGTTGTCTAAAGATCTGAACCTCTAACCAGCAAGTTTCTCTTAGATCAAATTCTTGTTTTAAGAAATCTAGATTTTTAACTTTATTATCAGATATCAGCTGATACCAGTACTTTAGATTATTATCTATAGCTAAATGAGCTCCTTCAGAAGTAGATGACATAAGCATACCCTGAGTATAAATTATAGGGAATACAATAAAATTCCATTCCCTATACTTAGGGTGCATGAATATAAAGTTACGATACGTAATAATAATATTTAATGGGTAACAGACCATATGTTTAGGTGTAATAGGTGAAGTACAAAATTCCTTTAGCAACCACAACATGGAGTTATTTATAATCATATTTTTATGTGTTAAGGAGATTTTCATGAAGTGCATACTAATTAGCTCCCAATAATCTTTCCATTTTGACATATGACCGATCTATTAATAAAGTAATAACTTTTATAATAGAAGAGATAATATATAAATTAAAGTCTGGAAAAGAAATACCCCTTGAGACCAGCTATTAGTATGTTTCTTTAATGCAATCCTAGGTCTATTAGGTGCCCATAAGAAATTTAACATTAGTGTATTCAGTTTCTTGATAGTTATTTTTGTAGGTGAAAGTATTATTGATTGTATTAAGTATAAAATCTTGGGGAATATTATCATTTTAATAATTGTAAGTCTCTCCTCCATAGTAAAAAACATATTATTCCAGGTATTAAAAAGATTTTGTATATTAAGAAAACAGGTATTATAGTTATTATATATAATAGATTTAATATCTTTAGATAGTATTATACCTAAATAAGTTATCTGACCTGAGTTGGGTACATATTTAGTAAAAGCACTAATGAGAGTATTTTAGTTTTTTCTTCATTGAATATTAAACCAGAAATACTTTTAAAATTCATCATTTTATCAAATAAAGACTGCATAGAAGAATTAGATCCTGCTGATGTAATTAGAACATCATCTGCAAAAGTTGAATTTTTGATGTTGTATTTTTTCTATTTCAAAACCCTCTATGTCAGTACTGTTTCTAATCAAATTAGCCAAGGCTCCATTACTAAAAAGTGATATAGTGGGAAAAGTGGTGGTCTTGCTTTGTTTTGTACTAGAAATTTTTTATTTTTGTGAAACATATGTTCCTACCTTAATATATAAGCGCCCCTTTTTGTATAAACGCAATTAATTTTACAAATGCATCAGAAAAATTTTTGCATTTCAGTAATAACACTTAGATAGTCAAACTTATCTCAATCTGATGAAAATATAATACCTAATAAAATAAAAATTTCTTTTTTTTCTTTTTATTTGCAAAATCAATTAATGTTAAAGTTCTTCTTATATTATCAAAGTATTTCTATTTACAACGAACCGCCGTCTGATCTATGTCTATAATGCCGGGATAATTGTCTTCAATCTATCAGCAAAATACTCATAAACATTTTTAATCAACATTATAAAGTAATGATGGTCGATATGAAGAAAATCTAGTTGGATATTTCTTTTTTTAATTGAAAAAAAATAAAAAATAAATGCCAAGATGGGGGGGGGGGGGTTAAGTTTTTGGGGTTTGAAAAAAAAAAAAACCTTATGAATGAATATGTAGTTTTAGAAAGGATTTTATATATCTCTGGTAAAATACCATCATTAACCCGTGCTTTGTTTGATTTTAGCTTATTTATTTGTGTTACAACTTCTGTATATGAAAAGCTCTTGTCCATTAGTTTAATCTGTTGTTTATTAAGCTTTTTATTCATGTTTGTGGGTTATAAACTCCTTTATTTTATCTTTAGGTTCCATGTTAATGTTGTTATGGTTAATCTTGTGAAAGTGATTTCTAAATTCATCCAGTATTTCTGGTATACTAGGAAAATTCTTCTTTTTTCCTAGAGAAAAGAATTCTATGATATGGTTTTGTTTATTCAATCTTTTGTTTTATTTTTTTAGTCTATAAGTATTTGGGGGCTTATTGAATAAGACAAAACTTGTATTCTCTAAAGTTATTTTAACTTTATGAGTTAAAATTTCTTTGTATTTCTCATTTAGTTTATTTCTTCAATAACGTTCTTGTCCATAATATTTTCTTTATTATTATGTTTATAAGAGTCTAGTTTACTTTGAATATCTAACAATTCCTTATCCCAAGATTTCCTTTTGTTATTATACCATCTGATACTTTGTCCATATAGATATGATTTTAAGGCATCCCAAACATAGACAATGGAGACTTCAGGAGTATTATTTATGTCTAGAAAATGTTGTACTTCTGAAAGTATATATTCTTTATAGTCTTTTAGCTGAGTTAAGTATGCTGGTATCCTTTTGATCTGAACATTATGAGTATTTTTATCATGAATTCGAAAACAATTGAGTTATGATCAGATATAGGACATGAAATGATTTTGGAATTAATTAAATCTGTTACCATCTGGTTAGAAATAAAGACCCTATCTATTTTTGAATAAGTTTTGTATCTGTTAGAAAAAAGGTGTATGGTAATGATTTTGACTCTATCTGATTATTAATATCATTCAAATGATAAGAATTAGCAAAATCATTTAAATGTTTTGCATTAGATGTAATTCTTCTTTTCTTTATAGTGGTAGTATCACTTTCATGTAGTATACAATTAAAATCACCAGCTAAAATAATATCCCTACAGAGAATGATATGATCTTATCAATATGATGTTTCGCTGTATTAATACCAATTCCAGGTATCCAATATACATTAATTAAAGTGTAAGTCTTCCCATTAATTTGTATTGTAACCATACAAAACATTCCTTTGTCATCCTGATAAGACTTAATGGTTTTAGGAATGGGCATACTTTTATTCCATAAAATAGCCACTCCTCTTTTGCTGAGTGTGCTCTGAACTAACCAATACTGTATACTTATTAGTGGCTAGTTTATCAATATCTTTTTCAAGAGATGGGTTTCTTGCAGGAAGACTAGATTGGCCTTGTGTAGATTAATGTATCTTATTAGGCTTGCCCTTTTACACGGATTATTCAATCCATTAATGTTTAAAGAAATTCCTTTTAAAGATGTCATTTGGCATTTTTAAAACTCAAGAATCTTATGATCGAAATAACAAATAACAAGATAAATAATGTTACATCTCCTCTTTTAGGTGTACCTTTAAACATAGCTGTATTTATTAAATCTCTTATGGGATTTTGTATAGGATTCAATTTTGTTTGTAGTGACAATGAGTGTACAAAATATATTGTGGATGTCAAAACTATATACATATAACAATGAACAAGTGAAAATAATGTAAGGATTAAACCTTGCATCCCGCCTGGAGTTGAAAACTCCAACTTAGAGCAGTATTTACTACTCAAGTTAACCCCCTACCCTAAGCAGCAGTACCTCAGCTACCACCTTATCAATTTAATACTAGTTCCAGTATTAACAGGTAGCTGAGTAGAGAGAGCGTTGTTCCAGAGTACAGCTTGATGTCTGTTATTTAAGTAGGAATGGAACCATTTTATAGCTAGTGTGTCAAGAGAGAGAGATTTGAGAATGTTTATGAGTATAGTGTGGTTTACCATGTCAAAAGCTTTGGATAGGTCTATGAAAAGTGCAGAGGAGAGCATGTTAAGGTTTCGGTTGTTATTGATAGTGTCAATAAAGGAAAGGAGGGCAGTAGTTGTGCTATGGGAAGGTCGGAAGCCATGTTGGGTGTTGGAAAGCAGGTTATTTTGGAGAAGATGGTCTAGCAATTGCCTATGGATACATCTTTCCATGATCTTAGATAGAGGAGAAAGTATGGCTATGGGACGATAGTTACTTTTAAGCTTTATACCCTCCATATGCATTTCACTTCAGCTGGCTTTCACTAATAACACATTAATAGGCATGTTATAGTTTGCACTTGTAAGTCTACTAACTAACATATTTCTTAGACACATCATTATCATTGGTATAACTGGCTGTTATCAGTGCGTTACTGCACTGGGGTTCCTAGTGCTGTCAATATGGTGTTCAGGGGATTCCCAGACTGCATTTCTTGTTGGTAGTTCCAACTGTGCTACTTGGCTGTGCTATTAACTTGCACATACCTGTTTGGTACACGGGGTTCATAGGCTAATCAATAGTCAATATGATTGCCTGCATTCAACTTATAAAATTTAAGTTATTGCATTTATTTGTGCAATACTTGGCTCATACCAGTCATCACAATTAATGAAGTGATTACACAGTATATTCATAGCTACTTCTCCAGTGTGTCTTCCGTTTGTTTACATTTATCACGTTTACATTCACTTCTGTGACTTCACATTTTCGGCACTTTCATCTCACTCCTCTCATTTCCCTCATTATGTACTAATTTGAACTCATTGTCAGCTGCCATGTATTTTTAAGCTTGCAGGTTCCCACCATCTTCTCTCATTCCCTTGCTACAATAGTTGATAGTATATACCTCTTGAATTGCTCCCATATTGGTTTCCATCAATTACTTACAAAGATACTATACTCAGTCAGACTGTACTATATTCCATTTTACCATTGTTATTAACTGCAGGGTGGGAATACTTTCTTTTCATATTAATCTTCTCTCCCTCTGCCTTTGACATTTCATTTGAATGTTGTTGATATAGTGACATTAATCAACACTCCAAAGTATGTTCCTCACATTCAGTACCCCCTCCCTCGTCCTTACTTGCCTTCATTTCTCTCGAAAGATTTTGCTGCTACAGAATTTTCATTCATGCCTGAAGCACCACTTATGATCAATTCTTCTTCATGCCTGAAGTGTTAGTTATGTGGGCTATTTTAATTCAAGCTTACAGTACTTGAAAGGCAGACCCCCCCCCCACACACAAATGCGCGTGCTAACACACACACACACACACACACACACACACACACACACACACACACACACACACACACACACAAGCAGAGTGAGCAACCGTGGGAGAATGCATACCTTTTTTTTTCTTTACTCAAAAATTCAAATCATCAGTGCGTATTATCTGAAAAACAGGAGGCATGAAACTAGAATGTCTTGCTTTATTGACTAACTGTGATCCTCAGTGATTTACCAGAAAATAATGGAGGCGAATAAGGGATGATCTGCAAAATCAGAAAGAGTTAGGGTGTTGCAGTGCTTTGTGCTGTATGATTTTTTTTCTTCATTCAGTTGACTGAAAGGTGAGATGTATTCTATCAAGAAAGTGGCTTTAGGCTTTAAATGAGGGGCATGTGCATGTGTTTGTTTCTGTGTGTGTGTGTGTGTGTGTGTGTGTGTGTGTGTGTGTGTGTGTGTGTGTGTGTGTGTGTGTGTGTGTGTGTGTGTGTGTGTGTGTGTGTGTGTGTGTGTGTGTGTGTGTGAGGAGATTAAATACATAACTTTTCTTTTGGATGTAACAATTGCACAACAATTTCATATAGCACAGCAACTGTGAAACATTAAGCAGGGAACTATTTTATATCAAAAATATACGAATAAATATAGTAATAAGAAAGAAAATATAAAACACTCTAACAGATAACCCATTGTGTAAGTATAATAATGTCCTCTAGGGTGGGTATTATTGGGGAAAAATCACCCGTTCATTGCTACAGAAGCCCCCTGAATCGATGTTATTTCCCCAGTAATATCCACCTGGTCAGGCATTATTGTTTGCTTATTAAGCTTCTGACGTACTATCCCTCAAGAAGCTTCAATGCTTTAAAATAATGCCTTATTTATTTATTTATTCATCCCTCCATCCATTCATTCTAAGTATTCTAGTGGACTGGACTCCAGGGTCCACGTTTCATCCATGCCTTAGTTACAGAAATGTACAAGAAGATACAAAAGAGCTAGCGAGGGACAAGAACAAAGCATGGAAAGCATGATGTAAGCATGAAACCCACCAAAACGTTCAGCAATTTAGATATCTTCAAAACCTCAGCAAACCTCATATAATATTTTAGAAGAAAAATACTACTTTAAGTTAGAGAAAATTCACCAAAGCAACCCAAAACTTTTCTGGGAAATACAGACAATGTGCTAAACTTAAGGCAGAACATCCCAATCAAATCCATCTCCTTCTGAAGGCATCTAAAAGCACTGCATGCAAATTTAACTTAAAATTCGTACGCACTGTAGCTTCAGTATTTAAGGGCATCAGCACTAATGGCCCTGATACACCACCCTTTGTTGACAACCTCTTCACCACCTTCTCCCTTATATTAGTCTCAGTCTTTACATCAAAACATATGTTTTTAAACTCAAAATGATTATTCTAGCAGTAGGCAACCAAGCAGTTGATTTGTTTAATTTCTACCAAACATACCTCTCAGCTGTATAGATTTTTGCAGAATGTCCAGATTTTTGCCACGTATCTTTGGTCTGTTTTTCATAAAATTGTGGTTCTTTGGCAAATCTTTAAAGACTGAAGTTAGAAAATAATGATGGATATTTGAGTTTCAGACTTCATACCCTTCAGAAATGTCATGCTAATGCACAAGCTGTTATTCTATCAAAAATTGTCCCTACTTTTGGCCTTTGTCCCACTTTTATTTATGGCTTTGTCCAGATTTCTTGCTTTAAGAGGTTGAGAGGTATGCTACCAAGTAGTTGACCCCTGCTAACACTCCCTTCTATTTTTTTACTGTCTGCATTACAGCATTAACTTGTTCTTTCTTCTCTGTATGTCTGTCTGTCTGACTCCTCCAGCTTCATTACTCATCCTAACGCCTTCTGTGTGGAGTCTGCATGTCCTCCCTGCAGTCAAGTGACGCTCGAAAGACATGCGTAAATGGGCGTGTCTTCGTTGAAGGTTGGGCGTCGGGCTGTCACCTCGGCACTGTAAAAACCTACTGCCAATCATTAGCGGACCGGAGTTCCGCTGTGGTGACCTCTAACCGGGAAAAGCTTAAAGAAAACAACAACATTCGCTTGAATCAGGGTTGACAATGTATCTCACTCCCTTGCTATATTATAAGGTTATGTTTGACAATTCATTTGCTTGACTTGATTTCATTTTCTTTGCCTGCTGTACTTTTTATATGGTATATTTATTGTAGATACATACCCTGGGATTTACAAATTTTATCTGCATTGCATTAAGCAACTTTGCATAATGAGTGGCCACATGCAGGGTTTGTGCATTTCAGAAACACAAGTACTGTGAACAGACAATGTTGAGGAGCAGCACTTGCTGTGGTATATGCTAATGTCTTTATAAATAGATGGTAATAAGCAACGTTATTAAAGTTAGGATTGGAGTGTATGTAAATTAAGTAAACCAAGATGGTAGAGCAATTCAAAAACATATAAAGAGAGTGACATGGTGTTCTAACACAAGTGGCGTTGACTGCAACTAAATCCCCACATTCATGCTACCAAACAACAGAAATATGTTACTGGTTGCTGCAGCATTAGTAAATGTCTATGTGCAAGAAGCTATTGTTGTCACAGCATTAGTAAGTTTATAAATTCAAGAAGCTGTTGTTGCTGCAATGAGCCACAGTGATGCATGTTGTTGGCCGTAGAGATGCCTTATCATCCATCTGTGCTTAAAATTTTATAGCCTCCATGACACCAACATTGTGGATCTGTACCATGTGGATTGGGACACCATGAAGGAGCTGGAAATGGATTACCTATCTCAGTGGATACCAAGGTATGTGTGGATTTATACATTCTAATTACAAGGATCTTTCAGTCACAATATTGGTGGGGAAATCTCAGACGTCAGCCTCTAGAATACCTGATCAATTTCAAAATAATAAGGGAGCATATGTGGTTTCCATGTACCACAAAGTGGAGAACTAATACCATGCAGGACTTTCATAATGTAGCCTGTTCCCTTGAGGTGCTAGAGGCCATAAACTGCACCTAGATTGAAATAAAACACTCACCTGGTGACCTAGAAAGAAGGTATGGGAACTGTAAAGGCTACCCCCTCCATTAACTGCCAAGTGGTGTGTAATGCACAGGATATCATCCCCAATGTGTCTGCAGGCCACCCAGGCAGTGATCATGAGTCCCACATATGGAATGCACATGTCATCCACCAACATTTTTTGAGGCGATGACATACCCAGGGGCATCTTATTGGCAAAGCTGAATATGCACTGAAACCCCGGTTGATGACACTAGTCAGAAAACCACAAAATGAAACAGATCAGGGATACAACTATGCTCTATGACAAACTAGAGTCAATGCTGAGTATGCATTCAGGCTTCTGCAGGCAATATTTTGCTGTCTGGATGGTTCAGGTACTACCCTGCAGTATGATCCTGTCACATGTGATAAAATGTTTTCAGTATGTGCAGTTTTATACAATATCATAATTAGGAGGCAGTTACAGCAGGGAGGAAGAATTGCAGCTGGAACAGCCCCCAGCAAACTAGGCAGTGGAGGATGAGACAGGTGAGGAGTCAGTGGAGGAGTGCAGTGCTGCACGACTGTAAAAACACTGTTACCAGAGGATGCAATTGCTGCAACTTGTGCAAACCAGGGAATGCCCTATCTTAGCTATAGTCACCTCCACAATAGATGTAGCCGTGGAAGTACTAGCACTGTATGACCATGATCTAGGTCATCCATGGCCATGATGGCCATCATCAGTGAAGGCAGCAGTGGAATGGCTTCACGGATATCACCTGCTACACAGCACGTGAGCATGAGAGAACAAAGCATGTACTAGTATGTGACTGAGTTTACTGAACCTGTCACACATATGGGCCATGCACTTCTGGAGGTCATCCCACACACCCCACATTATACATATTAACTTAAAAATGGCTGTGGCAGTACTAGCCTGTGCATACCTCTCAACCTCCTGATGCAAGAAATCTGGAAAATGCCTAAAAGAATGGGGAACAAAGGTCCATAAATAGTGACAACTTTTAAATATTGCTGTTATAAACTTAAAAAGTTGCTAGAATAACAGGATTTTTGTTAGCATGCATTTTTCTGAAGTATATCAAGTTTAAAACTCAAAGGTATGCCATTATTTAGTGACTTTAATCCTTTGTGAAAAAACAGAAACTTTACATGGAACAGACCTAAAATATGAAGCAACAATTTGGACATTCTGTGAAAATCTGTACAGTTGAGAGGTATGAGCCTGTGTCTTCAAGATGTCCCTGCACATACATTGGGTCACAACCACTGACACAAGTAATTCATGGGGAGAGTTTTACCTGTGTCTTCAACAAGCACCAGAACTCACCCCCACCATGTTCACATCCCTGCCTTATGGGGCTTGTAGCAGGCACTGACGACTACTTTTGTAGGGGGGTATCACACTACTCTGAATGTGAATATCTCCAGTAACCTGTCCCCCATGTAGTATGTGTCTGTTAGGCATCTGCTGGTACAGAGGCTGTGTCTGCGCATTGTATAGGAGATCCAGTAACCCCTGTGTCCAATGTGTACTCACAGTGTACTCAATTGTACCAGTTTATCATAGGATCATAGGATCATATGAAGTTACTAGGCTAATAGCCCTGGGGCCCTTACAAGCTTAGCCAAGAGTTTATCCCCAAAAAGAAACCTCAGTCAGCATCTGTCACCCCTGTCAATGAGGGACAAAGGTGGAACCCCTGGGACAGATTTGTGGTTTCCCATTCACTCATCATGGTTGCACTTGAATACTCTGTTTGACATGTATGGGAAGTCTAGTCCAGAGACGGGGCAGCCTCTGGGAGACAAACCTGTCTCTCCAGTAGGTTTTTTTGATGTCGCTTATTAGATTTAGGGCTACTGAGTGGGTAATGCACAAGGAGTTAGACTTATGGATATGGAACATCTCTAGTAGGGCAGGGTCCGATATTGTCTTGTAGGCGAGACACATATCACCTCTGAGCAATCTGTAGATACCGAGTAAAGTGATAGTGATTTAAGCCTGTCCACATAAGACAGGTGTTGGAGGACATGGATTCTTTTTGTGAGGTATTTCTGTGGCCTTTTCAGTTGGTGCAGGTATTTGGAGAGGTACATACCAAACGGGGCATTATACTCAATTATAGGTCTAATGACAGAAGAGTACAGAGAGGTAATAACCTCCTTTTTTCTAGATGCAATCCCTTTACTTATGAGATGAACCAAGTAAAAGGCTTTTCTGACCACTGCCGCAAGATGATGGTTGAATGTGAGATTGTTGTCAACCTTAGTACCCAGGTCTCTCACCACGTGTTGTGTGCTTAGGAGGTTGCAGTTGATGTGGTAATCAGTAGGGACCGTGTTTTTGCCATATGGTATTTTACATTTTTTTGCATTTAAATTAAGGCCATGACTTTGGCACCAGTTATTTGTAGCTGAGAGACCCTCTTGCAGTATGTTAATATTATTTGGGGAGTCAATGACGGCACCCAACTTACAGTCATCCACAAACCTGGTCAGCCACAGGCCCTTGGTCTTTGCCTGGACCTCTGAGATGTAGATGCCAAACAGTAGGGGTCCCAGGACAGATCCCTGGGGAACACCACTAGTGCCAGATCTGCTGTCGGAGGTGGAGGTGCCTATTTTTACCTTGTGGGTCCTATCTGTTAGCTAGTTGGCCACCCATCTGATGAGATAGGGATTAACACCAAGTTGTGTTAGCTTTTCAATGATGCCTGAGTGAGAAATTGTGCCAAAGGCCTTGGCCAGGTCAAGGTAAGCTGTATCATCATCAGAGGTGGATGATACTCCAATATCAGGCAATAGAAGTGATTCATCTGTGATCATAACAAATCACAAGGCCATGATTAAGTCTACCCTCCACCTCTGCAGATGTAATATTACACATTTTTCCAACAGTATAAGTAAATCCCTTAACACATGCAGGTGTCCTTGCAGGCTGTATCTCTGATATGTCTATGGTACCCAAAGCATGCATATTATTACTAAAATGGGTAGTGAGTACTTGGCCAATGGAAATGGTTTTTATGGAAATACAGATATCAATATACCCACCTGAGGAATCTCTTATTGACATTCCAGAGTCATGTTGCAACTTTACTATGATGTCTACAACTACAGTGTGGGGCATGTGAATGTAGTTGTGCTTCTGACAGAGGCTGAGAACTCCATTGTCTCCATCAGAGGTGGCTCAACTGATGGATCACCTTGAGTTGACCTACCTTACCATGCAAGGCAGACAGCGTTTTTTCTCAACTACATGTGTAATATCTGTGGCTGTATTGCAGACGTGGTCATATGCATGGTCCTGGCCCTTGACAACACTGATGTCTGCCACAAGTTCTTTCTATACACAGTATAGGTAGGCCAGGTTGTCAGCATTCTTCCCAAAGAGCCACTGGCCATGGAGACAGATAGCTTGCAGTACCATCTCAATTTCCACATCTGAGAACTTCCTTTTTTTTGCCTTTTTTCCATTGGTGGCACAGTTGTTCCCTTGATTATCCTTGCCAGACATATTGCTGTGGACATGGAAAACACTTGTGTCAGCACATTGGTAATGACTACTCCCCACCACTCATTCCCTCACTATATTCCTACTTGTCTGTATACCCCACTGAGGATATTTGTCCTACACATTGTGGACAACTTCCCACAACTGCAAGCCTACATGCACCATGGTCCAGTTTCCACACTCACAAGCAATAAACTTGCAACTTGCAGGTTAACATAATGACAACATTGCACCACACTCTTGGTGAAAACTAGTGTATGTGTGCTGTAAATATTTCCTCAAAACACACAAAAAAGGTGTGTTGCGTGTCCCATTTAAAAACTGGCCAGAATTCTTTTTTTTTCTCAATTGTTTTTATTGAACATTTTAATAACAAAACATTAATTTATGATAATAGAAATATTATAAAACAAATATACATATCTAAAAGAACAATAATAAACAACTAAAATAGTTCTTTACAATGGTGTCTACTATAAAACAAAGCTTTTTAAACAGAAAAATAATTGTGATGAGTAGTTGTTAGTTATTAAAGTCTGTTTTCAGCAGTTTTGTGAATTTCAACCATATAGTATATGAAGATGTGATTTTTAGATATTCCTGTCTTGAGAGTACAAACTTCAGTTGACAAGTGTACAAATTCCTTTGTAGTAGAGAAAGTCTGATTCTTCCACTTCTTGGTGATGCCTTTTCTTGCTAATGTTAAGATACTCCATAAAGGAGGGTATTTTATTTTCATGACACAAGTGGGAATAGGTGTATTAAATAAAATAAGAGAGATGGTCAGAATTTTATCATTAAAAACAGACTGTAAGAGAGAATTCATATTATCTCAATATGTTTTAAGTTTTATGCTGCCAGTCAGCTTTAACAGTCAGTTTACATCTCCAATATCCTGTGTCTTTATTATACATCAATTCAACGGGTTCCTATTACGTTGTCGAATGGCAACAATTTCAAATGCTCAGAAGAGCGAAACTGCAAAATGTTGAAGTTCGGATTGCGGGATTGCAGTACAGTGAAGAGTGGAATATTTTCCCTTTCCTCTCTGTAGTGCGATCTCGGTGTTGGTATATATATTTAGCAGGGGGTGTGAGGCGTGCAGCCCCCCACAATAAAAGTTTTGATATTTTGCAGTTTTGCTCTTCTGAGCATTCGGAATTGTTGTCATTCGACAAAGTAGTATGAACCCCAATTTAACTTTAAGTGGTGTGATAAAGGTTATATGAAAGAACTTCCAAGAGAATATCCTTCACCTTAGTGATGAAGTAGTTTGTTTTGAAGATTGGAGTATTAGTTTTTTTTATTATCTTCACTTAGGGAGTTATTATTAATAAGTCTAAAATAGTCTCAATAGGTTTCCCTGTAGCATACTGTTGATTTCTTAAGTACCTTATATATTTTAGATAGAAGTCCCTTTCCAATTATATTCTGGGGCATTAGAATAATGAGTAAATCAATGAATGTGGGGAAAAGATTTCTAACCATTGGTTGCATTAGATTAATCTTACATGTAAATAATTGCCTACAGTTCTGAATTTCTAATCATGTATCTGTGCTTAATTCAAACTTATTAATGATATGGTCAACATTTTGCAACTTCCCATTGTCTAGTACTTGATACCAGTATAACAGGTTTTTGTCTTTAAATGTAGTCATTGATTAAATGTATTAATACTATTTTGAGTATAGGTAATTGGAAATAAAAAGGAAATCCATGCTTCATATTCAGGTTTCCTAAAAATGAAAATTTTAAAGGAGATTATTATCTTATTAATATAATAAGAGTTAACTGGTTTGTTTTTGTTTTCTATAAAATAGTATTTTACTAACCATTGAAATTTATTAGTAGCTATCTTAGTATGATATGATTTTGTTAAATTATTGAATTCTTTAATAAATGCACTGCAAAATTGCTACTGAGTGTGTCTCCAATTACTCTGAATAGCCCTTCTGCAGAACACTCTAATAGACTTCAGTTAGGACTTTCTTTTCCCCTGTGTGAGACCCCACAGCTACTGCCACAATTACTGTAGCCTATAATTCATACCAAGAACATTTTGATAACTACAATTGCAAGTAGTAGTATTGTGGAAAGAAGTGTTCTTACTTTAAGTAGGTAGCCTTCCAGCACCCCTTCCTAATCTTTTTTGATACCACCTGTATTGTTGTTGTTGTTTGTCTTTCGGCTTTTTCCCGGTTAGGGGTTGCCACAGCGGAACTCCCGCTATGTTTCTTAATTAACGTTCTATGACTACTTCCTTAGTGCAGTGAAGCTCTCTCCAGTCCTGTCTTGTTTGTATTGCACTGATTTTGGGCCTCTTAACCTGCATGTTACACCCAATCAGATAACATCACTTCCAATTCTACACAGCATAATACACACACCTAAGCAGCTGTAGGCAGCGCTGTGCATACAAAGTGAATAATATGACACAGAATATATGCTTGTAATTCCACACTGTAACTAACTGAGATGAAGTTGCTATAGTGCATGATGATATTAATGACTCATAAGCCAGATTACTGCCATGGTTCACCACTCACAGTCCAGTGTACCAATATTTCACCATGGTGGAATCTCTGATGTACCTGCAACTGATCACACAGCTGAGTAACTCCATGTTGGGCATCAGTGCATGAACTAGAGCACAGGCATGACCATGAGATGCCAGGCATACACAGCTAAGTTACCCATGTTGAGCATCAGTGCATGAACTAGAGCACAGGCATGACCATGAGATGCCAGGCATACACAGCTAAGTTACCCATGTTGAGCATCAGTGCATGAACTAGAGCACAAGCATGACCATGAGATG
Source organism: Protopterus annectens (assembly GCF_019279795.1). Taxonomy (NCBI): domain Eukaryota; kingdom Metazoa; phylum Chordata; order Ceratodontiformes; family Protopteridae; genus Protopterus; species Protopterus annectens. Next base: position 145,823,026 of record NC_056735.1, read on the forward strand.
CCAGGCATACACAGCTAAGTTACCCATGTTGGGCATCAGTGCATGAACTAGAGCACAAGCATGACCATGAGATGCCAGGCATACACAGCTAAGTTACCCATGTTGAGCATCAGTGCATGAACTAGAGCACAAGCATGACCATGAGATGCCAGGCATACACAGCTAAGTTACCCATGTTGAGCATCAGTGCATGAACTAGAGCACAAGCATGACCATGAGATGCCAGGCATACACAGCTAAGTTACCCATGTTGAGCATCAGTGCATGAACTAGAGCACAAGCATGACCATGAGATGCCAGGCATACACAGCTAAGTTACCCATGTTGAGCATCAGTGCATGAACTAGAGCACAAGCATGACCATGAGATGTCAGGCATTCTACTCTGCTATATATTAGCCATCAATCCTAGCTGAAAAGGGTACTGTACCTTTCAAAACTCAATGATGGTGTTTGGAGGAAGGCGACATTTCCCTCCATTTCCTCCATTACAATGACCTTGACCGTTTATTGCAGGAAGGGTATAAGGACTTTGAGTACAAAATTGATGTGTAGAATTCCCTGGCCAAAGCAGTCATTGCTGCTACTGGCATCTCACACACTGCCAAGCAGTGCCACCATCATTATAGCGACCTTAGGAGACAGCATTCCAACCTCCTTGTCTGGAGGGAAGCTGAGGTTACAGCCAGACCACCAGAAATGTACTGTAAGTAATTCCTCTCCATTACACATGCACACTACCTGTGACTAGTATTCAGATCTTACATGTCCTTGTTTTTCTGCACTGTCTCTGAAGCTATAGCTGAGAATACACAGCTGTGCAGGAGGAAGAGGATGGAGCACCTTATCATGAACTGGGGTAAGTACACCTGGTTGTTGCAGTCAGGTCAGAGTATTCTTACATCTTTTCACAGTTATTTATGTTGCAGACTGTTTAAGTGTTAAACCTATAGCCATAATCTGCTATATATTCTGCATATTAGTATATATATCTTATTAGTCTGCATAGTAGATTTTGTCCTTTACTGCTAATGCAACTCAATGTAGCATAGTTCAGAAGTAGCCCTATGGGCATTTGTAGCTTAGTGGTTGTCTGACTACAGAGTGCAGTGGTAATGTCAGAGTAGCCTAACAAGTTAAGGAATAGCCTTTAAAGTTGCATGTGCTAATTTCTGTGTGTTTCATTCCCTCTCTGTATTGTGTATTGTGCTATCATTATTAAGGAAGGGAAGATGGTTGTTGTAGTTTTGCGTAAAATAACTATCAGGCTATAAGAAAATAATATGTATCTGCTGCATTTTTTCATTGTATGTGTACTTTTCTCTCTTTTACTCTCTCTCTCTTTCACTATCTTTTCTTTTTTATGTTGTTTTTCTCTGTTTATATTACAATTATATGCAGTTACAGTTAGACCTGCTGCCATCGCTTCAGCAAGGACCACCAGCTCCCCCATGTGGTCTGAAATGTAGGCCTAACTGCAAGGGTTACCTTCCCAGCTCAGACATTAGTTGTGGCCAAACTCCCATCAACTCTGCACCAGAGGTGGGAACTGTCATTCCTGTCTGTGACAGTGGCAGTTGGGGTGACTCATTTGTCATCCATAAGCAGCTAGCAAACATAGTGGGGAACTTGTTCATTTGGTGGTTAGATGTCCACATCTGTCACTTAGAGACCCCCTTCCTGTGGCTCTCTGAGGTGCATCCCTATCCTGTATTGGCTCCACCATCTGAGCCAGGGCCCAGTGCTGAGAGAGCTCAGGGTGGTATTTAGGCTCCCATTGGGTCAGATGCAGGCCTATAGCTATACGACACCATCCTTACCCCTATTATAGTGTCCCCTTCCTTTTTGTGTCTATGCCCACTCTTGTTTATTTTCTAACCCTCCCAGTCACTATTGTCTACCAATTGTTTGTCTGATGTCTCTTTCTCCACTGTGCTCCCCCTTCCCTCAGTGTGGCAGCACCTCCCTTTCACTCTTGGTTATCTTCTATGTCTCTTTGCCCCTGCTTGCCTCCCTAACCCTCTTCCCATTCCAAAAACTCTCCCTGTACCCTTCCAAGACTATCCTTCTTGACATGCTTCTTAACAGTACAATTTGTCCACATTAACCCTTCTAATTTGGAATCACAACTGACTCTGTGTGTTATTTTCTGGTATTTACTTACTTGTTTCTACAACTTTGTTATACTTTCTTGATCTCACAGCTTCAGAGGTATGTCTCTCACACATATATAAAATGAGGATCTGTCCCCAATAAAAACAAGCTTAGTTAGTTCACTTTACATCTTCTTTCTGCTTAGAAGTATAAGCCTATTTTTTAAGTGTACGTTCATAGCTAATGCATTTTTCATTCTTTTTTTAATTGTATAACAATATTTCAAAGCATTTTCTATTCTTGTATATTGCAATTCTGTATTTTTGTGGGGCTCTTTGAAGTACCTCCATTAAAAAGCAATATTTTGCCCAATTTATCTTTTTTGGTAAACAAATGCAAATAATTCAAGAAAATAAATAATGGTATGTAACAGGCAAAAATTTCAAGCAGGAACAAATTAGCCTAATTGACAATGCAGAAGTCACCTATAAATAAGCCAGGAGAAACAGAATAGTAACAATTCCTGTAGCCAATATTTTTGAAGTTTGGAATTGTAACTTACAGGATGTTTTATATGATTTGTTAAAGGCTAGGCTAGAGAATGTAGCATTGCATTCAACAACCGGTTGGTTTGGAGAGAGATGAACTGATATAACAATCTTCCAGGAGTGACTTAACATGCCTTTTAGAATTAGATGGACTACATTATATACTTTTCTAACTTAGAAAAATGCATTCTGGTCAAAGTTTAAGTTGCCTTCTTTCATTGTCTCTAAATCTTTAACAATGATGTAAAGAACTATATAAAATATGCAACTGTTTTTTTTTTCCAATAAAGATGCAGCAAAGGTGCAAAATGTAGAAAACCATATAAAGCCTGCAATTGTATTTTTTTGTAAAAATAAAGCAAATATGTGATATATGAAAACCTGTACATCATGTATTTTTGTGCAGAAATACAGCATAACCTTAAAATAAAACTGTTTCTCACTCTCTCTGTCACTCTGTCTATTTTCACCAACCTTAAAAAGACAGATTTAATTAAACTTGAAACATGGTACAATAAAATAGCTAAATGTGCAATCAGCTGCCCACATCATACGCACCACTGTCACTCCTTAAAAAACTCTCCTGGTTAGAACTCCCATAACTTCTATCCTTTAACCAGTTAACCTTAGCACACAAAATAGTATATCAACCTGAAAAAAACTCTGCCCATCTAAATATTCTCCAGCCCCATACCACAAATCGAAGTCTTCGGTCAACAAATAAATCTGTACTACAAGTGTCGAAATCTGCTAATGTGGCAGGGGCCTCCCTATTTTCTCATCATGTAGAAACAAGGTAGAATTCACTACCTCACAGCATCAGAACCAACACAAATACCAACCAATTCAACACGATTCTTAAAAATTATCTTAATGACACTTGGCTTTGCTCCTGTACTACTCCAGGCTAACTAGTTTTAATAGTTTCTGGTCATATTTTTTCTTCTTCCCTGACCATCTCATAATCTATGCTCTCCCTCAAGTCTAGATAATCTCTAACCTCATCTTTTTCTATCCAATTTCCCCCCTAAAAACCCTAATTCAGCTTACTTTGAGAAACTACAATGTCTAGACTACAATAAGGAATTATATCAGACGACTGTATAATACGAATGTCAGCTAATAGCATAGAATGTAATTTCTGGTGTACTGTATGACTTCTTGTATAAGTTGTGTATAATTTCTTGTATAAGTTTTATATAATCTCTGTAGGTGGAGCTTTTCTCCCCGGGCCTCCTCTGAAAATGGTTCTTATCCCAGTTGGACTTTCCTGGTAAACAAATGTAAAACAAACAAACAGATAAATAAACAAACAAACAAACAAATAAATAAATAAATAAATCAGGGTAACTACATTAAAATAGTGGATTCACATTGTTGGCATCCACCCTTCAGAGAGAGACCAAGGCTGTTTAGCTATAGCTACTAACAATATTATTTGACAGTTCATTTTTAAGAGTATACAATAATTTGTAACTTTGATGAGTCAGAATGGTCTGGATGATGGCAACAAGTTCATAAAACCAGAGAGAGGTTATAGCACTGAAAATATTTACTTGCCATTCTTGGAAAGTATTTTGTGTGTGTGTGTGTGTGTGTGTGTGTGTGTGTGTGTGTGTGTGTGTGTGTGTGTGTCTACATGTGTGAATGCAATAGTTTTAGCCAAGATACCATTAGTGTTGTTAAGATAGCACTGTTAGGAACTGAATTTTGAGAGAGAGAAGGATGAATCTCTGTCCACCAGCTGTTTTGTTTAGCTCCAATTTTGGATTGGTTGAAGTTAGTCAAAGCCCAAGGCAGCATCACTTATTTGCTATACACATTAAAAGCTGATTCCCTCATACAAACTATTATATTACTATTCATGACAGAAGAGTGTATCAAAAGATCACAGCTCATGTCCATGACATATTAATTAGTAGCATTAGTGCAGATTTAAAGCCCATGCTCTGACATATGGTATAATTTCTTTATTATCTGACCACTTCTTTTGTAATACTAATGTATAGCTTATTCACTAAGCTTTAAGATGCCATATTTACAGACATTAAAAGTAAGGTCATTAGGGGGCATGGCCAAGATGGCAAACTGGTAACAGCACAAAGTCTAAGCTTTACTTTATTTTATTTTTTCCTGACAGCATTTTATTATACAAACTTAACAAAAACTTATTTTCTTGTACATTTTGAATCTTTTAAACAAACTTGGACAACTATTTGAAAGAAAAATCAAGCTTGTATGGGTTTTCTTTGATTTTTTGCTGTCAGAAGTTTTATTGACTGTTGTGACAAAATAAACCACTCAAAAGTGAACTCTCAAGACAACTCAGAGAAAAAGGAACTACAGCCTATAATGCCCCTTATCCAGCAGCTTTCTATTAAATTTGATAAACTTGAGATCAAAATGGACAAAATAAAAGAAGATTCCAAGAAACAAAAATATTAAAAGTGATAATAAAACAACGATCTGTTCAGATGTCAGCAACAGAAGACATATTAAATGACCTGGATAGCAAAATGGCAGAGAGTGAAAATTACATTTGTTTATGGAAAAACTAGAGGACCTAGAAAGTAGATCTAGAAGAAATAATATTAGGATATATGGAATACCAGAAAAGGAAGAAGGAGACAATATGTTGCAGTTTTTAACTGACTGGATGCCTAAAATTCTAAATCTATTAGAAGCTCTCTCTTTTGGTATTGAGAGAGCCCATAGATTTCGTTTGACTTCTTTGAAGAAACATCATCCGGCCCCCAGATCTATTATTGTAAGATTTCTCTCCAACCAAGACAAGGACCTGGTACTGAAGACTTCAAGGGATAAGTCTACAATAAAAATAAATAACAACACTATCAGGTTTGACAGTGACTATACTGCATCTGTTATGACCAAAAGGAAAGCATGTATTGCATTCATAAAAGACTTAAAGAAGCTAAACATTAAAGCTCAATTAATTTTTCCAGCCAGAATTTTTACCAGAAGGTCAAAAAATTTTTAATTCTACAGAAGATGCAGTGGACTTTTCTCAGAAAAAGAAACGTTTGATCAATCAAAAAATATGGATTGGACTCTTATCATCTTAAAAAGAGAAGCAACAAGAAATGGCTTGTTTTTGAAGGACAAGAACAGTAAAAAATTAAAGAAAATTAATGTTGTTCTCATGTTCTATTTTGCCTAAATAGCTATATTACAGGCATTCAGTTTTGTCATCTATTACAATTCATCATCAAATATTCTATCTGGTGAACGTGGTTGTATGTGATATGCTTTATCTATGTGCAGTGGGCGTTGTGTTGAGTGGTTTTGGCTGTATGAAAATCATTTATATACATTATTTCAGTGTATAAAGACATGCAGGTAGATGCATGCATGAATGGGTGTGCCTTCTTTGAAGGTTGGGCATCGGGCTGGCAACTTGGCACCACAAAAATCACTGCCAATAATTAGCGGACCGGAGTTCTGCTGTGGTGACCCCTAACTGGGAAAAGCTGAAAGAAAGATTTCACTTACTTTTAATAGGTTTAATTTGTGTGGTTTTTATAATTTCTAACTCCCTAATAACATCATTGTATGTAGAAGTCATTCTAGCTGCCCTAATACACTGACCTTTGAGTATACTCTTTTTCTGACTAAGGAGGTGGCAGCTTGTATATTCCAAATAGGAGTTACTAAATGTTAGTTTACGATATTTATTGGATGTAAATCCACCATCAGAATGTGATATATAAGTGTCTAAAAAGGAAATACCATGTTGGTTGAAGTTGTATGTAAACTTTAAAAATGAGCTAGTGGTGTTCAGATACTTAATGAATTCTTCTATTTCCATAGTAGTTCCTTTCCATAACACAAAAATGTCATCCAATAAATGGATGTGACACTTTATATTATCTGAAAACTTACAATTAAAAACATAATTTGTTTCCCAATCCAAGAGGACAAGATTTGCAAACATAGGGGCACAAGAGGCCCCCCATAGCTACCCCCCCTTATTTGCTTAAAATATTCCTCCTCAAAATAAATAAAATTATTGTCCAACACAGTTGTCATAAATTTGGAGATTAACTTTACTTTGTCCCAATCAAGGTCTGAAAATGTTCTCATACTGTTACAAAAACATTCTAACCCTTTGTCCTTAGGAATGGAAGAAAATAAATCAATAACATCTATTGTTAAGAAAATCAGATCATTTTTCCATAAATCTTCCTTGGACTGACTCAAAATGTCTCAAGAATCTCTTAACAGGTGTTGAACATTACTATAGGTGTGTTTTAACCACTTGTCAATAACTACACCATAGGGGAAAGTCTTTGATTTACTTCCAGAAATAATGGGACGAAAAGGGGGATTTAATGCATTTTTATGGACCTTGGGGACCCTGATTATAGTAGCTATAACAGGATTCTTGACCTTCAAAAAATTGTAAATGTTATTGGTTATTCTTTGGCCAATTAAATATTCCTCTAAAAATAAAACAATTCTCCAATATGCAATATTAATTTCATTTAATGAAATAGCTTCATAAGTCTCTGTATCATTTAAAATACCATACATATTTTTTAAATATTCCAGCATATCATATAAAACTATTCCCTCTCCCTATTTTGGCTTCATAATTCAAATGGCGTGATTATTACGTATCTTCTGAAGCACCTCCAATTCTGTCTTGGTTAAATTATACCTGGTATTGATCCTTCTTTGCTTAAACTTCCCTTGAAATGTGTATAAGTCTTCCATAATTACTTTCTCTAGTACTGCCAGGGATGGGTGTAAGGGGGGATTAAAACAACTTTTTTTTCTTTAATATCTGGTTATCTTCCTCCATTTTTTGTCTTTGAAATAAATAGCTAGATTTAGTTTCCTAAAATATAACTTTGTTTTTACCAAAGCATCAACTAATTTAAAACCTGTGGGGGGAACACATTTCATTCCTTTAGAAAACAACAAAAAATGGTCTTTGTTCACCCTTACATTTGTCTAATTATAAATATTAAAATTCTTATATGAAAAAACAACTTGTTGACTAAAAATGATCTCCTCTACACCCCATTTTTATGCCTGTTCATTTGTTCCCCTTTCCATCTCAGTTGAAATCTCCTGTCCCAAGTGCCACTATTTCTGCTTGTTGTTTCAAACTCTCTGTTTTGTCCCCATTTGAACATTTTTGGAATAATTTACATTGCCGTTATTCCCTTTCCTCTCTTGCCCTTTAATCCCCTCATTATCTCTTTTCTCATAGTGCCATAATTCCTTTTCTGTCTTTCAATTATAATTATAGAGTAGCAACCTTGGACATAATAAATATTATACAGTAACAAGCTTGGAATTACACTTAACAAGTCAGCTGCAAATTACAACTACATACCAGAGCTAACCGATATTTTACAATAACATGGATATTAGTTTCCACATAGCATTTATATACATTACTGCACTTATACTTTAATATAAGCTGTTACCGTCTGTACTATATGAAACAGTTTAGAGGAGAAGATGCTTAGAATACCTCAATCTGCTAAAAATCTGTTGCTGTAATTACTCAGAGTTACTTTGTTAATAATTTAAAATATTAATGAACAGATTTAACTCTTCGAAATGCACTGCATTTGTTAGTGAAATATGTAATTTTATTTTATACTAAACTGACTTTTAAATAATTTCAAGCATTTTTCATCTCCCATTGGTATGATGAATACAAAAACTTGATCTGCACATTTCAGAATATGGCAATGAACCATACTATAAGCAAATTTGTAAGTACATGATACTTAAAATATAATCATAAAATAATGCCTCCTGTATAGAAGTTAGATGTTAAATGTGTATTCCAAGTACTAGAATTATTCATAGTAACATACATGCATTCATAATGCAAACATTCACTTAAAAGCACTCACTCATTTGAATATTTACTCTCATGCATATATACATACAACATATTTACTCTCTTAACTGTTAATATATACAACAAGCAATTTAAAAACACATGCACAGTTATATTCATGCACATCCATATAAATATATTATGCATATATGTGTGTGTATATATATATATATATATATATATATAGATAGATAGAAGCACATACTTTAAACAGAAATATGTAATCTTAAATTGTAGCACCTTTTAATTATACTTCCATATTCTATTACTTTCACCTTTTCACCCATGTTATTAAATGAGTTTTAAAAACTTATGATACGTGATCTTGATATGTATTGGTGTTATGATTTCTATAGGTTAATGTGTTATAGGTGTTGTCAGTTTTATTAATTTCCTCCATATAAATGCTTAAATACTAGGCTATTTATAGTGTTTTCTGTAGTAGGATTAATTAGAAGAAATGACTATATATATATATATATATATATATATATATATATATATTTATTTATTTATTTATTTCAGTTTGATTACCGGGGAAGTCTACTGGGCTTGGGGGCCCATTTTCAGTGGAGGCCCGGGGAGAAAAGCTCCACATAAACAACAATTTTTTAATTAAAAAAGAGTTAAGACACAGAAGAACATTACAAGTTAACAGGTGGCTAGAAAGTAGTCTACAAACAATATAAGACTGCTAAATTAGCAAAGTTAGCAAAAATTATTGACAATTTCAATTTGGCAAAATTGGCTTATTAAATAAAGAGACAGAGAAAGGGCAAAAAGAAGGAAGAACATTCAGAACTTTAATGTTAGAAGCTTAAGCAAATTAGTATTTTAGAAGAGGTGAAGGAGGGTAGGGGGTATGCTTAGGTAGCTTAAACATATAGAGTAAAGAGGCTTTAGTTGGTAATAGTTTGGTATTATAGGAAGGATCAGAGAGATTGTAGAGGTTAGCCTGGAGAGAAGAGGAAGGATAGTTGGAATGGAGTAGGTTGGAGAGTACAGTTGCAAATCCTATTTAGATAAAGGTGAGAATGGAGTTGGGTTTTGAATTACATTTGTTGACCAGGATAGTCTGACTGGATATATGTCCATTTTCAGCGGAGGCCCGGGGAGAAAAGCTCCATACATACACACAGAGAAATTACATGTTACAGTCAGAGCACTATTACAGCACCACACATACAAAAAGGTATTGTACATACAGAGGTATTTTACATAATACAAATAAATCACTATTACAAGTACATTTCAATGGCACACTCATGTCAGGATAAATTCAATACAGTCTATATTTAATACAAAGTAGTAACCTTTCAATAAAAAAGGAAACTAGATGAAGACAGGTGTCCTATTTAGCATGTGTTTGTATTGTGGGAGTTAATGTCTTGATCAGATAGAGAAATTTGAAATGCATGATTTCTGGGATATTTTTGATATATTCAAAAATACATAATATCATTCTTTATTAACATTTCCAACTTCATATTTTTATGATCTTAAATATGAATATTTCTCAAATTAATATTTTATATTGTTTTACCTTTTAACATGACGTAAGTGTGCTCTAAATAGTTATAATTAATAATGTTGCTTTAAATTAAGAAGCTGTAGCAACTGTTTAGCATGGTGACATTGGGATGAGTTGGTTGGTGTATGATTTGTATGATTATATCATCAAATCAGGGAATTTTCATTCCATGATGGGAGGTTTGAATTTATATAAGTTTAAAATTTTGCTTTTACTTTTTTTGTATCTGTACATCACAACAATTATTAGTTATTAGTTATTATATTTTAAGCTAAATCTTATTAAATCACCCAGACAAACATTGATAAAGATTTTACTTCTAGTAGTTTATTTGCTAAAATTTAAGATGTATTGATAACTGCATGTCCTTTATCCAAACACAATACTATTACATTTATGCTAATATTAAAGCCAAGTAATTTGATTTACTATCAGAGAATCCCTGTTTATATAGTAAAATTAAAAGACTTTAAGAAATGGTGTCTAAAAGAAAATAAATACATTGAAATTAATAATAATGGAGAAATTTTACAAGTAATACTCTGAGATTCTTTAAAACCTAATATATATGGAAGAATTAAAAATTGGTACATATGTAAAAAAAAGAGTGGGATAAGTAGGTGATGCCTTTGCAGTCTAATATAGATAAATTGAAAGCCAATTTAAAACCTTATGATAAATCTGTAAATGCTGAGCTGAAAATATTAAATCAGAAATATCTTGATGTACTTCACCATATAATATCAATAAATCTGGAAAAAATAAATTACAAACTTGCTCAATAAACCCAAAAAGCATACGCAGGTTGGCTGTTAGATATAAGAAAAAATAAATACTAATCATATAAAAGAAATAATTTCCAAACAAGGTGATAAAAATAAAAAGTGACTGATTTTCTAAGCTAGTATAGTCCTGTTTTCAGGATAGTGCTGAATTCAAGGTTGTGTTACAAGTTTCTGAGTTGCCCATACCTTACTTGGATTGAAGGAGGTTTATCTGTTCACCTATGAGAGAGGGAACTTTGAACAGCCATCTGTCCCTGGAGGAGTGGTTCCAGCCCAGAAGTTAGTAGTTTATAGGCCATTTTGGACTAATTTCTATCTCCTTCATTTCCCTGCTGTAAAAACCATGTTTGCACGGGTCTGCACGTCCGAGCAGCGCCTTTAAGCTAGGGCTAAATTATTCCCTGGCTCCACCAAGTCTCCTCTTCAGTTTTTGCCTTGAAAGTAGTCTAACTCTCAACCTAAGCTCTTAGAAAGCATCCTACAGTCCAGCACTTGCTCAGACGTAATAGCAAGCACTAATATACCCTGACACTTGATTGCCCAGCATGGCAAGGCTCATTATTCACCCCTCACCAACCAAGTGACTAAGCAGCTCACCATACTATTCAGGCATGACCAAAGGGCAATTTCAGGTATACTCTCCAGTCCAGTTGGTGAACCTGAGTATCCTGAGGCAATGTTACAACTGCCTCATGTGCACAAACAACCCTCTCCTCCTACTACAAAACATTAACATATGCGAGAGATGCACTTATATAGCTGAATTGGAGGCTAAGCTCTCTCCACCCAAGACTGGAACAGGCAGTCATGAGGAGAAGGTTAACACTTGCACCACACCTCCAGCCTCACACAGACATACTAAAACCAGCACTGGCAAAAAATACACATAAATACACTAAATCATACTCAAAGGCATTAAAATAAAAACCTGCAAAAGCATCAGAGACCTTCAAAACATACACCCAAAAAACCTGCACCTCCCGTCACAAACCAGACAACACATAAAACACAAAATCAGTGTGCTGCACAATCACAGCAATTAAGGCGAAATAACATACCTAACACACTAGTAATAGGGGACTCTACAGTCAGGCACACTGACGTCCCACTCACTAAGCTGGACAAGGAGAAGGTTACTGTTAGCTGCCTGTCGGGAGCCAGAATTTGTCACATAACACAAGCACTCAGGTCACTCCAGAACAAGTACAAATATGACTCTGTCATTGTTCATGTTGGCGTGAATGACCTGAGATGTACCTCCCTGGACTACATGAAAAGAGACATGGAAGAGCTCTCTGATCATGTAGCCCAGGTGGGTATGACACTGATCCTGAGTAGCATTCTGCCCTCACCAAGAATGATACCGCAGTATAAAGAAAAAATGATCAATTTCAACAATTGGCTAAGCTTCTGGTGTCATTCAAAGGGGATCCAGTGTCTGTCAGCCTGGGACGACATGCTCAACAAGCCTCATTGCTTCGCAAGAGAAGGCTTGCACCTGTAACCCCTAGGCTTTCGAATACTGGCCAAGGCTCTTGCTGCCCCCATAGTGCCTTTTTTAGGCAAGGCTCAAAAATCAAACCCACCTCCATAAACAGCACAAATAAAAAAATGAGGGTTATGCTACTCAATGCCAGGAGTTTAAATCTCAAAATGCGCACACTCGAATCACTCCTCAGTATGGAGAATGTTGACATCTGTGCAGTAACTGAAACCTGGTTCAAGGCTCCACAGAGCACCCCAGCACTACCGGGCTACAACTCATACCACACATTTTGGCCACAGAACATGGACTGAAACACAAAAGGAGAGGGTGTATCCATATTCAGCAAGGATACCTACATCTCCAGGTTAGTGGCACAGCATGATACCTCTGAGATCATCCATGTGCAACTAACATCGGGCAAATTTGCAATGCAAATTGTGGCCTGCTACAGATCACACTCCATGACCCAGGACCACCACTCTGCCTTTCTGGAGACACTGAAAAACATGAAGGTCCTACCGAACACCCTGATATTTGGTGATTTCAATTACCCTACCATTAACTGGGAAACCTACTCAAGTACAAACTCCCCATGTCCACCACTTCCTGGAATTTATCAACTCAAATTCCCTGGATCAGCTGGTAAACTCCCCTAACAGAGGTGAAAACATATTGGACCTGGTCATCACCAACATGGGCGACAGGTGTTCCGCACTGGAAGTCAACCTGTCAATGGTTAGATCAGACCATAAACTAATCACTCTGGATGTCCACACCACACCACCACCCCCAATCAAGGAAACCACAGTGAAAAACTTTTCTATAACAAACTTTACCTTACTTAAGACAGAGGTGGTAAGTTTCACAGCCCCCACGCTAAAGGATAACAGTGTCCAAGATGCAGGAACCTTTACAAATGCACTCTATGAGCACCTACAAGGATGCATGCATCGTGCCATCCCTAGCAAAACCAAGACTCATTCCCCAAAGAGAAGGAAACCAGTCTGGTGGACCCCTGCCATAAACAGGCTATACAATAGAAGGAGGAAACTAGTTCAGAAAAAAAGCAAATCCCAAGAAGGAAAGATATCCTTGATCAATATCAGTAAGAAACTATGGTCCCTCATAAAATCATCCAAGGCTAACTTCAAAAGAAAAATAGCCAAGGATTCAAAAGATAACCACAAAGCCTTCTTTATCTATGTCAAGAATCTAAGTGGCAACTCACAGATATACTCTGAGCTAGTGCAAAATAGCACAAAATATACTGAACCTACTGATATTGCCAACATCCTGGCAGATATATTCAGTGCAAACTTCACCCCCCCTCTCACCCCAAAAGGGCCCACAACAATACTGGAAAAGTGTAGTGTCCTGGAAATCACAGATGCACAGGTGAAAACAGCCCTTTCAAAAGCCAAAAGCACAGCTTCATTGGAGCCAGATTGTGTCCCAGGCTGCATCTTACATGAACTACAGAATGAAGTAACCCCCCACCTAAACAAATTGTTCAACCTCAGCCTCTCCACAGGCTACGTGCCCATAAAATGGTGCACAGCAATGGTTATTCTGCTCCACAAAGGAGTGGCCACAACTGACCCTGGTAACTATTGCCCCATAAGCCTGACTAGCCTGGTCTGCAAGGCTATGGAGCGCATCATCATGGAACTCATTAACAAAGACATTGGGAACCTCCAAACACTTGACCCAACCCAGTTCAGCTTTGTTAAGGGCAAATCATGCCTACTAAACCTGATTGACTTTTTCGAGACAGTCACCAAGGCCATAGATGAGGGAAAGGTGGTTCACACAGCCTACCTTGACCTTGCCAAGGCTTTTGACACCATTCCCCACTCAGGAAATATAGAAAAACTCATCAGCCTGAACATAAACCCCTATGTCACAAGATGGGTTGCCAACTGGCTTACAGACAGAACTCACACAGTAAGAATAGTGGGCTCCAGGTCCGACTCTAAACCAGTCACAAGTGGTGTCCCACAAGGCTCGGTCCTGGGACCCCCTTCTGTTTGTCATATACTTCTCATAAGTACAGGCAAACACAGGAGGACTATGGCTAACCAAGTTCTCTGATGACTGCAAACTGGGAGCCATAATTGACTCTCTGGTTGACACGGACATTCTCCAAAAGGGCCTTACTGAGACGGGCACCTGATGTCAAAGTCATGGTCTCAAGCTAAATGCCAAAAAATGCATAGTCATTCTGTTTGGGAAAAACAAAACACCCATGAATTACCACATAGGTGGCAGCCCCCTTAATACAGAAGAGGTAATAAGAGATCTGGGGACTGGGGTAGATAGTAATCTCTCCTTTGACAATCATATTGCCAAAGTAGTTAGGAAATCCTTCTATGTAGCCCATCTAATTACTAAAGGGTTTACATCTAGAAATAAAGAGGTTATAGTGCCCCTCTACTCGAGTACAATGCCCCATTTGGGATGTACCTCACAAGACACTTCCTACAGCTGGAAAGACCACAAAAATACCTCAACAAGAGGATTACTTGCCTCAAACATATGTCCTATGCAGCCCGACTGGAAAAACTCCGGCTGTACTCAGTGGCATATCGCTTACTCAGAGGTGATCTCTGCCTGACTTACAAAGCCATGTCCAACTCAGAATTGATGGACATGCTCCACCTAAAGAAATCCAAGTCACTGCGAGCCACTCGCTCTAGTGAGCTAAACCTCACCACAACAATAAATAGAACATGCTGGAAGATAGATTCCTGTCACAGAGACTTCCCCATGCTTTTGAACAAAATTCCTAACTACATTAGGCAGAGCCCCTCACTAACACTCTTCAAGAGAAACCTTGACGAGTGGATGGGTACCAGAAAATACACCCCTGGGATCACTGCATTGGCTCTTCTTGACAGAGGCTCAGTTAATTAATCAATGGGGTTGAAAAAGCTGACACACTCTGGCTAGGCTTATAAATGCCCTCAGGCAGATAGCGTAGTACCTACCTATGAACCTATGACTCAGAAATCAACAACATAACTGATGACTTTTAGAAAGACAATATAAGGGTTAAATTAACCAAAAAACAAAAATCCAAAATTGATAAATCATTCTCTTTTAAGGAGTTAAAAGCTCAAATTAATAATCTTAAACCAAATAAAGCCCCTGGTTTTGATAGTATAATCTCAGAATTATACAAATTATTCCCAGAAAATATTTTAAATATCTTATTAAAAGTTTTTGAACAAGTTAAGCATATGTCAACCATCCCTTCCAGAAATATTCCCTGATATCTCTTATCTTGAAACCAAATAAAGATTCTAACTTATGCTTTTCTTAGAGTTATATTTCATTATTAAATGTTGATTTATGTCTATTATTGCAAAAAGATTGAACCTTATTATACCAGGATTAATAAATGATGATCAGACTGGTTTTATACTACATAGAAAGGTTCAGGATAACATGATTAGACTTAATACTTTAACAGATCTGACTAATAAAAACAAAAGAGAACTAACTATAATAAGTCTAGGCATAAATAAGGCTGCTGATTCTATTAGTTGGAGTTATTTGTTCAAAGCACTTAATATGAATTTTCCCAATATTTTATAAATCTTATAACTAATCTATGTAGTAAATCATTCTCTTTTATTGAAATTGGCTATTTTCTTTTTAACTCTTTCAAAATATTAAAAGGTACAAAACAGGGTTGTCCCTTGTCACCTTTGTTATTTGCTCTAGCAATTGAACCTTTCACAAACTTTAATAGATCTAATAGCAACATTCAGGGATTCTTGATAGATGAAAGTTATTTCTGTAAAATTTAGTTATTTGTAGATGCCATTTTAATAACAAGTGGTAATACTAAAACTTCAGTAGAAAATATAACTAAATCTCTTAATTACTTTGAAAAAGCATCAGGTTTAATGTCTAACCCTGATAAAACAGAAACTTTACTTATTAATAAAAAAGTTAATAATTATTTAAGAAACTATAATAATGTTATTTGGAACAATTCACAAATTAATAATCTTGGAATTATAATTAAATTTTCTGTAAAAGATTCAATAGCAGTAAATTATAATAATTTAATAGACACTGTTGCTAAAATAATTATTAATTGGAACATTTTTGTTTACAATGGAAGATAGACTTACTTTAATGAAAATGATAATCCTGCCAAAAATACTTTCCTACCTACAATCACGAATTATTCTCCCTCCTAAAAAAATCTTTAAGAAATTAAATTCTTCTTAATTTTTTCTGGTTCTCCAATAAACAAAGAATAGCCTTTGGCATGTTAAAAGTTGGCAAGAAGGTGGATTAAGCTTGCAAAACGCTGAATTATATGTCAAATACACAATTCTCAATTTAATATCTCTATGGTTAAATTCTTCTTGCCAATGTACTTGCAAATCTATTTATGAAAGATGAATAAATAATAACAGCCAATAACAGCTATGTTGTGAAATCTTACTCTAAATTTGGAACTAATACATTTTACTGGATCTTTGAAAGACGTATGTTTAAATGAAAAGAAAAAAATTATATTCCTCTCCCTTCACTGATTACATCCTTATACATTTTAAAAGATTAATGAATTCTAATTATATAGTTAAATATTTATTGTTTTTATTGTTCCCTATATCAAATACTATGGGTTGTTTGGAAACTTGTAATATAAACAAAATGCTAGACCTTACAGATGCAAATTTTATCTTTTGGCATCAATTCTTAATTGGAAATAAATCACATAATACAGATTATCTTCTTGCAAGACATTTTTTAGTAAATAATTGGTTGAGTATAAAATCTTGTAAAAAATGTGTTAGTGATAAAATCAAAATATCCATGGATTTGCAAATAAAACATCTTCCAAAGATACTTGAGTTTTTTTTTCAGAATCAATAGTAACTCAAATAAGAATAAATCATATATATCAATATTTTATAAAATAATAAGAGGATAGTTTGGTTCCACAGATTCATTATTTTGGAATTACTCAAATAAGATTAATGGGAAGGTCTTTTCTGATGAAGCTAAATGCTTAATTCTTAAATCTGCAGGAAAATCTATTTTTTGTTTTTATTGAAATATATATATATATATATATATATATATATATATATATATATATAGAGAGAGAGATTCACAGAGCTTTTTTAACTCCAGATAAAGCGGCTTTAATATATAACTATGGGAAATTAATTATTGGAGGTGTAATGTAGTGTCTAACGCAGACTGGTTTCATATTATATTGGATTGTAAAATAGTAACTCCTTTTTGGGTTGAATTTAGGAATTTTACCCAAGCTTTGTGGCCATGGTGGTGCAGTGGTTAGCATTGTCACCTCACAGCAAGAGGTTCTCCGGTTCGATCCTCGGCTGGGATGTCTTCTGTGCGTAGTCTGCATGTCCTCCCTGTGGTTGCATGGGTTTCCTCCAGGTGCTCCGGTTTCCTCCCACATCCCAAAGACATGCTGTAGGTGGACTGGACACTCTAAATTGGTCCTAGGTGTGAGTGTGTGTGTGTGTGTGTGTGTGTGTGTGTGTGCCTTCAGTGGAAGGTTGGGTGCTGAGCTGGCAACTCGACATTGTAAAACTCCAGTGCCAATCATGAGCGGACAGGTGATCTGCTGTGGCAACCCCTAACCGGGAAAAGCCGAAAGACGAAGAAGACCCAAGCTTTGTGGATAGATAATTGCATCATTTCTAAATCCTTGATCGTATTTAATGCTCTAGCTCAGGAATCAGTTCCCAGGGTGCAGGTGCCTTTTCTTTGGTCCATTTTAGTTATGGCAAGAAAAATAGTCACAAAGAATTGGAAATGTAAAACTACTCTTTCTTTTACTGAATTAATTAATTTAGCAAAAATGTCTGTAAAAAAGAATTGTCAACTGCCAAAATTCTTCGAACTTCAAATATTACTCACCAGTTTATATTTTGGTTAAATTTAAGTGATTTTCTTGATAAATTTTAATGATTTAGTTTTTTATGTTTAATTTTGTTGTGCACATCTGTAAATAGTTATTTTTGTTCTATTTATCTTTAAATAACTTTGTACAATCTTTGTTATAAAATTAATAAAAAATTGATTTAAAAAATAAAAAACTGAGGTCATTACTATTACACTGGTTATGTATTTTTGTAGACCATATTTTGAAGCTTAAACATCTTTTATTGAAGTAATTGTTACCTAGTTGTAATCATTATCATATTTGATTAGCTGGAGATCATTCCCCACTTTTGTATCTGAGATGAAACAAAATGGCTCCCAGTGCAGAGCCATTTTGGACACTACTGACAACCATTATCAAGATGGACACAGTATACCCTACCATGAGTTATTGTGCCATGTTACTTAACCATTGATCTTATCTGTTGAACTACATCTGGACTAACATTTAATTGATTTAATTTAGTAATGTTTTCCTTATGTTGAATAGTGCTTACTGCAAGGTTATGATAAGCAGTGTTCACTATCAGCCCTTCAAGTAGTACTACCACTTCAAAGAATGCCACAAGATTCAAAAGACTAAATCTTCACCCCCAACAACCTTATACAATTTCATATGTAGCAGAAATAGGCCCCCTTTACAATTTTGCAGTTTCAGTATGACTCTGTCGATGACTTTACATAGAATATTCAAGCTTATGGAACCAAAATTATTTGGTTTTGATGTGCTTAAACATACAGACTCTAATACACAGAACTAAAATTATGATACTAACTTGCATAAGCCAAAAACTCTATAAAGCACATTTGTTTTTCATATATTTTATATACCAGCTACATGCTCCTTGATAATTGCCTTAAACTGTTTCACAGCTTTATCTATATTTTGCTAAAATATAATCTTACTTTTGCAGCAGGTGATGATCCCTGTAATAAATGTAATGTTTTTGTATCTATGTGATAACAGCATTCTCATGATAACTGCACTTTGTGCAGTTGATTCATTCATTTCCTGATATTCAAGGTCCTAGTAGAGTAGTCTTTCCCAACGAGCCATAGAAATCAGATAGAGAACCAGTCTTGGTTGGGCTAAAAGTCCTTCACAGGACATGTGTACAGACTTATGGGGTTGCAAATGCTGTTATCAGCATGGTTTTGAATGTAAGAGGAAACTGGAGACTCCTGTGAAAACTCAAAAGGACACAGAGAGTACAGGAAGACCATGTAGAAAAGGCACCCATCTGGGAACCAGTGTGGAAGGAAACAAGGACTGAGAGGCATCATGTTTAACTGATTTGTCCTACTAATTTGAAGTTACATTGAAGCAAACCCTGATCTCCAAAGTATGTCCTTCACTTAACTACATAACAAACAAATTTGAATAGCCTAACTAAATGCCAGTAACATTAATAATAAACTGGAACAACTGCACTCCTATTTTCATAGCCAAGCGATAGTATGCATCATGGAATCATGGTTGTAAATTAGCAAGCTTTATCTTAATCACTACTTTCCTAACTACCACCTGTTCAGCAGCAGACCAGGAGCCATGGTGGGTGGAGGAACTATGATACACATAAAACAAAAGTCTTTCTCCCAACACACATCCAGCAGTGGTCATACCCCAAAATGGTAAATCATACAGCTGCACATCAACAAGCATAACACACTGACCAATGTCACAAAATTCAAACTCCTATTTAATTAAATATTTCAACATTTTTCTAATCACAAAGACATTATCATCCTCAGTGACTTCAGTCTAATCCTGCTTGAGTCCACCAACTGTGAAGTAATGGACTACCTCACTGACACTGACCTGACTCAACTAATTAAAGAGCCTGCCAGACCCAGCTTTAAATCAGGAAAGGAGTCACTTCTGGGTTTTCTCATAACAAACATTCCACAAAACATTAGTAACACCACCAGCTTCCTCTAATAATCACTGCCCCATCTTATTTCATGTAAAAACATAAGAAACTCCCTCACAAACTTACCATTTTTCTTCCCAATACCTTTAAGAATATTGCAGCCTTAAAACTGGAATTGTCACAAACTAACTGGCAAATAAAATACTCTCCTAACCTTACAGCCTCCCTAACAGCTATTCTGCTTAACCTACAGGACAAATATTTCCCCAGCGTAACCCAGATAAGTAGATAAACAGAAGAATGGTTCACAAATGAGCTTAAAGCCTTATTTAAATTGAGAGATTAACCCTGGCACAAATGGAAAAAAAATTCCATTTCCTGAAACCACAGATCACTTTATATTCCTTAGAAACCTTGTCAAAAAGGCCAGAAGAGCTAAATCTAACTTACTTCACTCCACGCAAAATGCAAAGATAAATCACCTCCCCCAAAAATGTGCAACTTCATTAATGGCTTTACAGGATGTGTATCATACAACATCCTTCCACATAAAGACTTCATTTCTATCCTCTATTGCAATCCTGCAAAAATAGACTTTCTTAATGAATTCTCTACCCCATGCTTCCTTAATGAGTTCTCTGCCTCACCCTTCCTTAATGGATTCTCTACCCTACCCTTCCTTAATGAATTCACTATCCCATCCTTCCTCCGAACACAGCACAAAACACAGATGCCACAGTCTTCAAACCTGAACTCCCCATTCACTCCTGAATTCTACTTTAAAAAATATACAACCAAATTGAGAACTATAATGATGAAATCCCCACAAATGCACCTACAGTTGTAAATGGGCTTCTGCCTTGGTTTATTGCATTTTGTAAAGATTATGTATTTCCCATCTTTACCATTTGTGGAAATAAGTAGTCATAAACCCATACCTTAGCAACCCAGACCTGAAAGCACTAGTGATTTAGGCCAGGCCTATCCACTCTTGGCATAATCTTTGAAAAACTAGTCTTCATACAATGTAACAAATATACCTAAAATACAGTATCCCTTCCCCACATCTGCATGACTTCTGGACTAGCAGTAGTACCATTATATCTGTATGGTTTACCTTTAAAATGTTTCAAAACATGTGTGCGACTCTTCAAATACCTGACTCATAAGTTCGGAAACTGCACTTTCGAATCCTTAAAACATCAAATGTGCTACCCAAAGAAATTCGACACTCCGGGAATGTTGAATTTCTTCGAAACACTCATCATTTCCAGATGTCTCCTAAGACGATTATGCAGGGGGCAAGCCCCCCTGCACCCCCTGCTAACTTTATATACTAACTCCAAGATCGCACTACAGTGAGGGAAGGGGTACATGTTCCTATCCCCACTGTAGTGAGATCTCCACTCAGAATGCCGAATTCACATGAGCGAATGCACACTGGGATTCACTTTTTTGTGAGTTAGGCAATTCATAGTTCATTAATACAAACTTTTGCAAACATCCTTTCCCACATCTGACCATCGCAGATGTGCACTTCAACATTTTAAAGGTAAACCATCTGCATACATCTTTACCAATGATATCTTCATGAACATGGACAAGGTTCTTTTAACAGGTGTTATCTTCATCAGTTAACAAAAGCCATTGATCTGGGGAATCATCAGTTTCTATTACACTCCATTGCTTCAGCTGGAATCAGCCATAACCCTCTTCATGGTTTGAAATCTTCCTGAACAGGAAAAGTTTAACTTCCAAATTGGAGACAGCTTTTCTCCATCCTCACCCTTAACTAAAGAAGGACCTCAGTGTTCCATTTTATCCACTCTGTTTTCTCCCTATTTATTAGCCAGGATTCATCTTATCCACTATGTTTCTCTCCTTGTTTATTAATCATGGCCCACAGACCTCCCACAACTCAATATCATACTGTAGGTAGATGACATGATCATCTATAGAGCCAAGCCCGCTACCCACCATCAAAAAACAAATTGAAAAATAACTTCCCTCCTGTTGAACTGGCTGCTCAAAATAAATTTATACTCACTATCAAGAAGACAAAATCTATAATCTTCTGTACCAAACAAAAATTTTTCACCTTGCCCACTGAATGGGCTACTCAGTTTAGCAACTGCTAGAAACAATCACTCATGTCAAATATCTAGATATCTGGCTTGACCAAAACCTGCAATTTCAATGTCACATCTTTATCACCAAGTCAAACATCAGCTCCCTTCTTTTCTGGTCCAAAAGATCTCCCACTTTCTCTACCTTGCTACTAGAGCAGACATTGGCAAAGGGGTTCTGATAGCACAACTAGAATATGACCTCTTAATCAAAGCCAGTGCTTCCAAGAAGAATCTGCTCTCCCCTGTAGACCACAGCTAATTATATCTGTAGATTCAACTCCCTGGGTCCAAAAATGGATTTGAATTAAATAGTGGTATACCCTACTTCTAGCTTTCCTCACCTATATACTCATAAACCTACAGAAATCCCCCCCTTTTGCCAAAAGATTAATTAAAATATACAATACCTTTAACCTAAGATCCCAGTCCCATGAGACCCTCTCCTTATTAACCGAGAAATAGACTTCATGACACTCACCACAATTTCTCAGCACCAGCTCCCTACATTTGGGAATCCCTCACACTAAAGATATGATCATTCCCATCCTGCCAAGATGTCCATAGTCAACTAAAAAATTAATCAATAAGACTTCTTTAAGTGCTATAAGTTGGCAATATAACCAAATCCATTTCCTTCCTGTAGTGTCTCATGTCTTTTATACTATACTTTGTTACTGTACTAATGGAATCCCTTTTTACCTTACTTGCCTCTTCTTAGCCACCTTCTTTCTCCTCTTCTTTAACTTTTCCTCTGTTTAGAAATCCTTCCTCCTTTGTATACTTCGTTGATATTCTCTGCCAAGTTTTCTAAGTCTGCAAATAAATCAGCAAAGTCACATCGGAAGTCTAAATGGAGTCAGACTGATCAGTTGCCATATGAAGATATTTTGAAGCCTTCCACAGGAAACCAGTATAAACATTCATTTGAAGCTGGGCAGCAAGGGAAGGAAAAGGAAACTGTGGTAATTCTGATGCAGTGAATGATGAGGAGTGATAGCCTAGTGAATTCCCATATGACAGAAGAAAGGAAGACACAGGATGAAACTGAAGAGAATGTGCCACACGAAGATGCTATAGAACTTTCTACAGAATGCTCCCAGAAAAATGGAGAACAAAAAATGTGCCCTCAGTTTAGAAGAAAATGAGATAAGAGAAGAGTTGCTTTATTTAATAGAGGTAGATACGCATATTAAGATAAATGAAAGAAATAAATTGCAGAAGGTCAATAAAACCCAAAAAGTTAGAAGTTTGATAAAACAAGTGAACACAGTAATTACGACTGTCCATAGAGATCGATGTGATATAACAGAAATAAACAGGATATATTACTGTGCAGCTAAATTAATAACAGATAAAATTCTGCTACAAGAACACAGGGTAGTAAGGGAAAGGAAGGAGTTAAATCGAATACCAGCATGGAAGTATTAAACAGAGAAAACTATAAAGCAATTAAGACAGTAAGTGTCACTGTTAGAAGAGTATAGAAGAGGAACAGCTCAATAAAAATACTCAGAAAGATAGATGTGATAAAAGCAATGTGCAGTATTATAACAGATCAGGATTTATCATGCACTATCACAAACAATAAACTAAGAATATCAGCACAGGCAGAAACACTGAGAAGATACACAGCTAAATATAATGGAACAGTACAAAATAAGCAATTTATTGATGACCCAAAAAGGTTTTATAGAGAATTGGGAAACAAGGTAAAAGGATTTGAAAGACCACAAAAAAGAAGAAATAGATACATTTTGGAGAAGTATTTATAAAGACCCTGTGGAACATAAAGATGCTAAATGGATAGAAGAAATAAAAGAATGAATAAGAAGTTTAAAGGTACAGGATATGAAATGGGATGAGGTAACAGCCAGAGAGATTGAAACAAAGTTAAGAAAAGTCTCTAATTGGAAAACCTGAGGCCCAGAAACAGTACCTGACTTCTTGTTATAAGTATTAACATCTTTGCATGAAGATTTAGCCATGAGTAAGAACTATTTATATGCGCACACTGAACAGACACCAACCTGGCTTAGAACTGTAAAACAATCTTCCTACTCGAGTGAACCTGAAGGCTACCTTAAAAATAACAGACCGATAACTTGCCTTCTGATGACATATAAACTATATACTGGAATTGATGCCAACAGTGTTTAAAGCTATTTAGAAGAATACTCATTTATGGCAATAGAATAAAAGGGCAATAAAAAAAGTGTTATATGGAACAAATGATCATTTATTGTTAAATAAAGTCATAGTGGAGAATTGTAAAAAGGGGAAGAATCAAAGTATGGCATGGATTCACTGCAAAAAAGCATTTGACAGTATCCCACATTCATGGATAAAAGAGTGCTTAAAAATGTATGGCTTTGTTGAAGTGTATTAACCCCCCCGGATGTGCAGTAGGAAGCCCCGCCCAAAACTCACCTAACACCCAGGATCACGGTGACGTCACTGAGCACTCATGAATAAATATTTTTTTCAGTTTGTGCTCCATATGATTATTCATTATAAAGTTGTTGAAGTTTCACAGTCTCAACACAAAGTAATGAAATAATCAAAGAATAAATCCTTGAAAGCAACTCCTCAAAAACCGCAACATTGCTGAAAAAAATATTTGACAGTGATGGGAGAAGCAGATAGAAGTAGAAACTTGTGGTTAAGACCTTTGCAGCAATCTCCTGCAAGGATTAAGGGTTGACAAGAATCAAAGGGAATATGTGGAGCAGTAGGAGAGAAGACTGTGGAAGAAGTACACAAGAACCCTAAATATGAAGGATATATACTATTTGCTACAAGCAGTGGACACTGTCTGAAACTTTTCCTGTTTCTGCCCTCCTTAAACTGAATTCAGCATTCTTTCTTGTGATGACAAGTAGAATGGCCAGTGTTTTCAGTTGTTCCTTGTCTAACACCTTTTTTTTTAAATACTGATCTTTCTAGTAAAAAACAAGCTATTTGTTAGATTATAGTTGTATCCTTTACCAAGTACATACCAGTTGTTATTTTCAACATTCAGTGTATACATTGAAAACAGAATTTATTAACTGATTCTCCAGTTTATCAACTTCATTCAGGGTTGCCTGGCATACAGTGAGCACAGAGGCAGAATAACTTGTCCCTGTTAGGAGTGGTACAGTATCACGTTCCCTTGAATGTTACACATTGTCTTATTTTGTTTGAGTTCCCATAGATTTTGGTGGCTTTCAGGGTCAGCTTTGTGTATGTAACTGTACTATTTTTCTTTTAGTGGATATCAGGAATGGTTAAAGTAATTGCCTACATGGTATTTTATTTGCTTCATAATGAGATCACTAATTCTTTTGTTAGCTTTAGTGATTGCTATTGTTTGGCCACCTGTAATACAGCATTTAACTTTTAGTAGTGTAAGGTGGTCCACACAGCCTATCTGGACCTCACCAAGGCCTTCAACACTATCCCCCACTCTGGAATCATAGATAAACTTGCCAAGCTGGGCATTAATCCCTATATCACTCGATGGGTTACCAACTGGCTTACTGACAGAACCCACACTGTAAAAGTAGCCAACTCCAAATCCAGCTCCAGACAAATGACAAGTGGAGTACCTCAGGGTTCAGTCCTGGGACCACTCTTGTTTGGCATCTACTTCTCTGAAGTACAGGCCAACACTAAGGGACTCTGGCTAACAAAGTTCGCAGATGACTGCAAACTGGGAGCCATTATTGAATCCCCAAATGATGTGGATATTCTACAAAAAGGCCTTAGAGAAACAGATGCTTGGTGCCAGAGCCATGGGCTCAAGCTCAATGCCAAGAAACGTATAGTTATCCCCATTCGGGAAAAAACATGTACCCGTGAATTACCACATAAGTGGCAGTACACTAAACACCGAAAGTGTGATAACAGACTTAGGGACACAGGTGGACAGTGGTCTCACCTTCGATAACCACATCACCACAACAGTCAGGAAATCCTTCTATGTGGCACACCTCATCACAAAGGGCTTTTCATCCAGAAAAAAGAAGGTCATTGTCCCACTGTACTCATCCTTCATTAGACCCATTAGAGAATACAATGCTCCATTTGGTATGTATCTCTCAAGAGATCTGCAACAACTGGAAAGGCCGCAGAAATACCTCACTAAAGGAATCACAGGCCTAAAACAGATGCCCTATGCTGACCGTCTAAAAAAACTCCACTTATACTCTGTCGCATATTGTCTACTCAGAGGTGATCTCTGCTTAACATACAAGGCCATGTCTAACCCAGAGCTGTTAGACATGCTACACTTAAAGAAATCCCAATCCCTCAGAGACACATGCTCCAGGGATCTAAACCTTGTCATCACAATGAACAAAACATGCTGGAGGGATAGGTTCCTTACCCAGAGACTTCCCAGACTCTGGAATAGACTGCCCATACATGTCAAGCAGAGCGCCTCTTTGGCCCTCTTCAAAAAGAACCTAGATGATTGGATGGGAGATAGAAAATTCACCCCGGGAATCACGTCAGTCACCCTGCTAGACAGGGGTCCAGGGAAGTAAATACTGTGGGAAGAAATAGTCAGGGAATTTTTATGGCTAGGCTTGTATAGGCCCTAGGGCCGATAGCCTAGTGCCAACCTATGAACCTATCATTGATGTAACTTTTATTGCTTTCACAGCTGGGGGGTTAATACACTTCAACAAAGCCAAATGTATAAGGTACACCCTACACTGATCGATTACATTACAGCTACCATGAAACAGTGGCAAATCACTTTGCAGTTAAGCCATGATAAAGGACAAATTATTAATTCAGGGATAACAATTCAAAGGGGGCTATTTCCAGGGTGAGTCTCTGTCACCTCTGCTCTTTTGTCTTGCCATTAACACATTAAGCTGTCTGCTTAACAGATTAGGTCATGGCTACAATTAGGCTCCTAGAAAACAAAAAAGTGTAAAGACTTCTCATCTTCTTTTTTGTAGATGATTTAAAACTGTATAGTTCATCAGATGAGGAACTTGAAAGCACAACTGCAAGTGATCAAAACTTTTTCAGATGATATAAGAATGTAATTTGGTCTTGATAAATGTGCAAAAACAAGCTTTAAAGCAGGAAAGCCACAGCACCAGGAAAACATCAATTTGGGACAATAATGTGACATAAAGAACATGAGTAAGAGGGAGTGATTAAATATTTGGGAATTGATGAAGGATCAACAATAAAACATGAACAAATGTGAATAAAAGTTAGTAAGAAATATTTTAGAAGACTTAAATTAATCCTGAAAACAGCATTGACATCTAGGAACAAAATTCTATAAACCAATTTGCTCTTCCTGTCCTAACTTACAGTTTTGGAGTGATTGACTGGCCCCAAAAGGTTTTGGATAGATTAGACAGGAAAACAAGAAGGATTTGTCATGCTCATCAAATGATTTATAAAAATCATTGCATACCAAGATTATATATTCCCTGTTCCGAAGGAGGTATGGGCCTCCTTGAAATTGATTACATGTATAGATCTGCAGTCATGGGACTCCGCACATATCTGCTGACCTCACAAGAACCAAATGTAGTGAAAGTTTTAAAACATGAGGAGAATAAGTCTAAGATGACTTCCTTGCTTAGTTTAGCAGAAGCATATCGGTGTCAAGTAGGTATGGAAATCAAACCAGAAGTAGATAAAAATCAGGCAGCAACTGAAAGTGCCAAAAAACAAAAGAAAGGATATAAGGTGAAGGATCAGATGAGAAGGCAAGAAATGTGGAAAATGCATAAATATAGTTGCAAGTTTAGAAAACTCTTGGAACAACCTCATGTTGATCAGGACCGAACATAGGAATGGTTAAGGAGCGGTGAAATTAAACCAAAAGATGAAAGGTTAATACTGGCATCCCAAGATAGTGGACTGCATACACAGTGGTTTACAAATTCCATTGAACATGTAGGAGAAACAGACAAATGTAGGTTTTATAAAATAGAACTGGAAACAGTCACACATCTTGTTGCTAGCTGTGATATACTAATAGCAGAAGAACTGTATGCTGAAAGGCATAATAATGTGGCAAGGCAGTTTCACTGAGGACTGTGCAAAATTTATGTTATTGAAGTGGCTGAAAAACACTGGAAACATGAGCCACAAAGCATCATAGAAAATGATGAAGTTTATATCACATGGGATCACCCATTACCAACAGTTCAAAAAATAGATGCGAGAAAACCAGATATAGTAGTCCATGAAACAAAGACAAAAGTAGCATTGATCATTAAAATTGCTACACCCAATGACTACAGTGTCTTATGTACAGAGGGACAAAAACTCATAAAACACCAGAATCTGCAGACAGAAATGAGGGTAATGTGGAAGAAGGATACCTAGCCAGTTCCAGTAGTAGTAGGAGCAACGGGTTTTATAAAAAAAGAATTTACAATTGTATTTGATATGTTACTGATACATGTAACTCTGTGTGAATTGCAGAAGGCGTCATAATTGGGCATATTGTAGATGCTGTGAAGAGCACTTTTGGCTGACATCAAAGATTGAAACAATACTAATTTCATGAACTTTAATCATACTTTGACTTAGGAATGGGGTCTATTCCCGTCAAAGTATTAGAAACCCAAAAGATTAGGAGAAATTAAAAAAGAAGTCACTAATATAGCTCTGCAGAGAACCTGAGATGTCTCTGTGTCTGTCTGACAATTGCTGTACACATGTAGATTTTGTTTGTTTTTTTACGGATAATTTATTTTGCCATTAAATTATTTAAATGCTACAATTTGAAAAATGATATTGTACTTTTCTTTTTCATAATTGCATTTCAGTAGCCCTTGACTAATGATGTTACACGTTATTCTGAATATGCAAACAATGCACATGCAGCCCTTGATTCTGTGCCTTTGACCTCCAGTACTTTAGGATCATAGGATCATAGGATGCTACTAGGCTAATGACCCTGTGGCCCTTACATGCCTAGCAAAGAGCTTATCCCCAAAAAAGAAAGCTCAATCAGCACCAGTCATCCCTGTCAATGAGGGACACAGGTGGAACCCCTGAGACAAATTTGTGGTTTCTCATCCACTCATCAAGGTTGTGCTTGAAGAGGGCCAGCGAGGTACTCTGTTTGACATATATGGGAAGTCTAATCCAGAGACGTGGCAGCCACTGGGAGACAAACATGTCTCTCCAGCAGGTTTTGTTTATGTCGCATATTAGATTTAGGCCTTTCGAGCAGGTAATGAGCGAGGGGTTAAGAGATTTTCATGCAAAATATTACACTCTGTATCTGTCTATTTGAATTTAATATGTTGCTTGTTAGTTGTCATAACGTATTGCCATTAAGTGTCTCTGGTTTATTTTCATACTTAACTGTATCATTTCTTTTGAATTTAACAGTACCAATTAACAACTAATTTTTGTGTTTCCTTTTAACAACACATAATTCTTTTGAATTTGAACTTTTCTATTATAAATCTTTGAAATTTTTCCTTTCTTAGTAGTTATTCTTTCTACACCTTTTCTGCACAAGGCGTGAATTTTAATTGCATGACATTTTCTCCGCATCTCATGACTTTTTCTGATTCCCATTACGATTACAACACATTCTCTTTTTAGTGCACATTTTACTTTTTCTTTTACTCACACTTTATCTTATACACTTCTATTTTATTGGTTAATTCATCTACCTGTGTGATAGAAATTTCTTTCACTCTGCATTTAAGTACAGGTGTAGAAAAACATTAGGCCTGTTTTTCTCTTAATAGCCTTTCCTTTGTTTAATAATTTCTTATACCTCAAAACTATTGTTTGCTACCAAAGAATCTTGCAAATCACCAAATTCACAATCTTTTTTTTTACTTTGTCTCAGTAAGATAGGCATCCATAGTCTCTGTAGGAATTTTTGTCATTGTGGAAAAAAAACACATGGTGAGTAAACAACAAATTCTTTCTAGGATCACAGTAATTTCCAAACATAATTGATGCTAACTTGATTTTCTCTTCCTCAAGAAATGTAAAATAGTTTTATTTTGCAGAATTTGCCCTTAGACCATTATAACTACCTCTGTGCCATTCAGTCCATTTATTCCCTACTGGTGGAAAGCTGACAGAGAGGGATTACCATCCAAGCAGCCATCAGGGACAACTCATGTTTTTTTTCCATTCTCCATGACCCCTAAGTGAGTACACACTCTGTGAAGCACTAGGGAGAGGACGTGTAAGTAGCTGACCACAGATGATGTTCTTCATTTTCTCAAGGGGCATTGCCTACAAGCACCACTACCCTTCCTCCCTGCTGCACAGGTGATGGTCTGCATCTGGGTGGGATATTGTACTGCTTTGTGTACCTTGGAGTGCACACAGCCCCACTTGCCTCTCTGAGGGGGGCGGATTGGGTTTGTATGCACAGTCCCACTTGACTCTCTGGGGGGGTTGGGGCTGTGCACACAGCCCCAATCCCCACCCCCCAGAGAGGCAAGTGGGCCATGCCCCTTCACTTCACCCTTCCTTGCCTGCCTTCTCCAGTGCTGACGCTACTAATCAGATCATGGGTGCCTGGGCCATAGTCAGGTATTAATCCGTCTGCACCATGGAGACAGGCAAGAAAAGTAAAAGTTAAATGCAGGGGGGGTAATAACCACCTAGAAACATGACTGAAGCACAGCTTCATTGCTGATCTGACAGTAAAATAACAAATCAGAATAAACAACAAACCCAAATAGAGGAGGAAACACGTTCTGTTAACAAATCTATAAAACTTTAATGAAACGGTAAGCTATTTTACAATTTACAATTGCTTCTTCAGACCACATGAACAATAGACTAAAAACTACTAAATAAATACTATCTACTAATTAATTGAGCTCTAACATCAACCAATAGCAAACAAAGGCATTTCATGTTGCTTAGATATGCATAATCACATGAGGAATCACCACACCTTTCCCATTTTCTCATAAAAACTACCATTCACAGCAGTCTAATGCAGATAGGCATAATATCTATATCTATATATATATATATATATATATATATATATATATATAAACAATAATAAAATGCAGATAACTCACAAAATAATCACCTTCTTAACCTCCTCACCTTTAAAAAGGAGTTCAGAGACACATAATCATTTAAGCCTTTCCCTTGGTATGATCCAAACTTAAGAATCCAATGCAGTTCTGTGTGTTTGTCTCATTAACTAAATCCCCCATCTGTATGCCTTCCTTAACCACTTCTAAAACCAAAAACTTGAACTTGTGCTCTTTGCCCTTCTCATTCATATATTTGGCAAGTGCACTATAGTTCAGACCTCTACGTGAGCAATAATAATGATCCCTAATGCATTCACATAGACGTCTATTGGTCTTGCTTATGTAAAACGATCTACATAGCATACAGTGGGCTAAATAGACTAAGTTTTTAGTGTTACAATCAGCCTATGCTTTAAGGCAATAAATTTAAAATCATCTGGATGAAGGAAGATAGAAGATTTGTCTATATAATTACAAAAAGAACACCCCTTACATTTCTTAATACCTGATACTCCACTATTAACTTCCAAGTCTCGCATCCCCTTAGGGTAGCATAACCTTTGTTTTAATGACTTTTTAATCTTATACCCAAATCTCAGTTTAGGTCCTACTAATTTGGCAATCTCCTGGAATTTATCCATGTGCAAATCACCAAAACAAAGTACCATACCATATTCTGCCAAGCTATAGCTCACCCTCTATGCACCTAGAATCACATAACTCATACCTAGACCTACTGGAGACACTCACCATTAAACCAAATACCCTATTCATAGGAGACTTTAACTACTGCTCTATAGACTAGGAAGCATGCACTGCCTCATACTCGCAGGCACAAAGATTCCTGTACTTTATTAACAAAACCACCCTTGACCTGATAGTGTGCACACCCACAAGGGGTTCAAACATACTGGACCTGGTACTCACCAGTACGAAGAATACTGCACTTCCCCCATATCACATCCTCACAGATCAGGTCAGATCACAAAGCTGTTTCCTTTGAAATAAAAAACAACTCAGTAACCCCCAGCAAACTCTATAGCAGCAAGGAGCTATTCCAAAGCAAACTACAAACTATTACGTGATATTTGTCAAAATTCAGTGTCTCTCCCAATCCCGAGTTCACAGCAACCTATGCAGAATTGTTTACAGGGACCCTGTACAACCACGTAAATGGCTGTACAGAGGCTGCTATACCTGCTAGAAGTAAGTCCAAAACAAACTCTAGAAACAAACCACACTGGTGGAATCCTACCCTTAATAGGATACATAACAAAAGAAAAATGTCATGACTAAAATCAGGAAGGGTGACTCCAAGTCCAATTACAAGGTCAAGATAACCTCACAGACTGGAGGCAGCCACAAGCATTCTACAGCTATGTCCGAAACTTCAAAGGCAGCACACATCAGTGTGCCAAACTGCTGATTAATGGTGCCACCTGCACTGGGCAGAGTGACATAGCAAATTTGCTGGCTGACAAATTCAGCTCAGATTTCACACTCCACATCCCTCCATGAAATACATAATAGCATATTAGTATACTGGCCTACTAAACCTGGTGGATGTCTTTGAGAAGGTAACCAAGACAATGGATGATGAGAAAACAGTGCATACGACTGATTTGGATGTGGCTAAGATCTTCAATACAATACTTCACTCAGGTATAGTTGACAAACTCACCGAATTGGGCATCACCCCTACATAACTCACTGGATTGTCAGTTTTCTCAGAGGCAGGTCCCAGGAAATCAGGATTGGTGAGATCACTGCCTCTAATTGACTGATCACCAATGGGGTACCCCAGGACTCCGTGCTGGGACTGTTCCTATTTGGCATCTACGTTTCAGAGGTTAAGGCTAATGTCAAAGGCCTTTGGCCAACCAAGTTCACAAATAACTGCAAATTGGGAGCATTCATAGATTTCCCACCATGACACAAACATCTTACAAGAAGGTCTAACACAGACAAGTGACTGGTGCCAAAGTCACAGATTAAAACAATGCCAAGAAATGCATCATAGTGACTTTTGGGAAAACTGCCACCTAGGGTAATTACTCCATTCATAAGACATCCTTAAGAGTTGATGCAATAATCAGAGATCTGGGAACATATGTAGACATGAATCTGGCATTTAACCAACATATGGCCAAGATAGTAAGAACATCATTCTATGTTGCCCAACGTATGAGTAAGGGCATAGCATCCAGGTACAAGGAAGTCATAATGCCACATTATTTGCCACTTATCAGACCCATGATTGAGTATAATGCCCCCCTCGGTGTGTACCTGATCAGACATTTGCAACAATCTGAATGACCACAAAGGTTCTTTACCAGGAGAATCCAGACCATAAATACATTGTCCTATATGGATCATCTTAAAGCCCTGTCTCTATACTGTGTCACCTACAGGTTACTGAGAGGGGGGGTTTATATTATAACATCGAAGTCTAAAATCTTCGAATGTTATAATATCGAACCCATTCAATCGAAACACCAGAAAACCGAACAGTCAGAATAGCAAAATTTTTCCCAGGGAAAAAATTTTCTGTTCCGACAAACATACACACAACTCAAGCACACCAAAATAAATAATCCACACACACATACACTTCAAGAAACCCTATACTAAACCAGACATACACCACTAGCTACCCACTTACCTTAACCCAACCCTATCCCTAAGGTCCCTAACTATCGCATACTCACCTTATGTGCTCCCTAACTCTAACTCACCTACCCCACCCTAACCCTCACGTCCACACAATCGCACATTTACCTGACCCGCGCCCTAACCATAACTCACCCAACCCATGCCCAATCGCACACTCACCTTTATTCACACACTTACCTTAACCCGGTCCGTAACCTTCGCTCCACAGTTGAGGAAATAGCGAAGCTGCAGAAACGGCCCACTGAATACTTTCCCTAGGAAAGTATTCGGTGTTGTGCAACTTCGTTATTTCAAGCGTTTGCTCTACTGGGTTCAATATTATAACATTCAAAGTTTTTAGACTTCGATGTTATAATATAGACCCACTGAGAGGTGATCTATGCCTGGCATACAAAGCATCCTTGGATTCAGCTCTGATATACCTTTTACATATCTGCAAAGTAAACAGCTTCAAAACAACTAGATTCAAGGATTTCAATTTTGCTTGTTACAAAAATAGATGCATCGATTCATAAGTATATACTCGGCTAATGACCAGCAGGGCCTTTGTAAGCCTAGCCATGCAGTCCAACCCAGTTTTGTCCCTATGTGTCATGGATGTCTATTAGAAGGGGCTACTTAGGAAGTTTCTAGGGATTATGTGTGGGGGTGATATGTCAGTTTGGCCATTACTGTCTACTGCCAGACCCAGGGTGAATTTCTGATTTCTAAGACATGCTGGTCAGACAGCTGTGTGTCTCTGAGGATCCCCATGATCTGAATCAGACTCCACATCCATATGAAGCAGAGTCTTTCTCTAACCCTATTTAAACAAAACCTTAACCAATGGATGGGAAATTGCAAACTCACCCGGGTCTGGCCCCCATGTCTCTAATAGGGGTATATGACATTTTGTTGAATCTTAAAGTAGTGAAAACCTCTTCATTGAACCTTTTCAGCGAAACTACTGATTGTTGAATGGAGTTTTCAGTGAAAATATTCCCAGGATAAGGCAATGATTGGCCACCATCTGGAATTTGCTCTTTTCCCCACTGTAGTGTGAGCTAGGACTTGGTACAGGTTCTTAGGTTCATAGGTGTGTACTAGGCTAATGGCCCTGGAACCTTTACAAGCCTAGTCCATAGGATTACCCTGGCATCATGTCACCTGACCTTAGTTCCCAGTGCCTCTGTCGAGTAGAGCCACTGGAGTGATCCCCAGGGTGAATTTTCTATTTCCCATCCACTCATCAAGATTTCCCTTGAACAGAGTTAGTGAGATGCTCTATTTGATATGTATGGGAATTCTATTCCATAGCATGGGCAGTCTCTGGGTTATGAACCTGCCCCTCCAACATGTTCTGTTGATTGTGGTAATGAGATTGAGGTCTCTGGAGTGTGTGGTGCGCAGAGATTGGGATTTCTTTAGATGTAGCATTTTTAACAGAGCTGGGTCAGACATGGCTTTGTAAGTCAAGCAGAGATTGCCTCTACGTAGGTGATATGAGATGGAAAATAATTGGAGTTTTTTTAGTCTGTCCAAATAGGACAAGTGTTTAAGGCCTAGGATCCTCTTTGTGAGGTAATTTTGTGGCCTTTCCAGTTGTTGCAGGTGTCTAGTGAGGTACATGTCAAACAGGGCATTGTACTCAATGATTGGCCTAATGAGGGAAGAGTAGAGGGAGACAATGACCTCTTTCTTCCTGGATGCAAAACCCTTAGTAATGAGATGTGCCACATAGAAGGACTTTCTGACCACAATGGCAATGTGGTGGTCAAAAGAGAGGTTGCTGTCAACCTGTGTTCCCAGATCTCTTATAATGCCTTCTGTGTTCAGTGGACTACCATCGATGTGGTAATTCATGGGAACAGGGTTTTTCCCAAAGGGGATGATGACACAGTTTTTGGCATTGAGCTTAAGGCTATGGTTCTGATGTATATCAACATCACTTGGGAGTTAATAATAGCTCCCAACTTGCAATCGTCTATGAACTTTGTCAGCCAGAGTCCATTCATGTTGGCCTGGACTTCAGAGAAGTAGATACCAAACAGGAGAGGACCCAGGACCAAACCCTGTGGGACTCTACTCGTGACTGGTTGGCGGTCTGACTTGGAGTCAGCTACTTTTATACTGTGGGTTCCATCTGTGAGCCAGTTTGCAACCCACCTAGTGATATAAGGGTTGATGCCTAGCTTAATGAGTTTTTCTATGATTCCTGAGTGAGGAATGGTTATCAAAGGTCTTGGCCAGATCAAGGTAGGCTGTATGAACCACCTTGCCTTCATCCACAGCTCTGGTGACTGACTCAAAGAAGTTGACGAAGTTGAGCAGGCATGATATACCCTTCACAAAACCAAACTGTGTGGATACAGAGTTTGGAGATTCCCTATATCTTTGTTTATTAGGTCCATGATGATGCGTTCCATAGCTTTGCATATCAGACTCATCAGGCTAACGGAGTGATAGTTCCCATGGTCTGTAGTCACTCCTTCTTTGTGGAGAGGGATGACTGTAGCAGTGCACCATTCAGGGACAAAGCCTGAGGTGAGGCTGTGATTGAACAGGACACACAGGTGAGGTGCCAGTTCACTCTGTAGTTCATGTAGAACACAGCCAGGGATATTGTCAGGTCCCATAGAAGCTGTATTCCTGGCCTTGCACAGTGCTGTTTTAAACTGTGCAGCAGTAATATTGGGTATCTGGCAATCTACTGGTATTGTGATTGGTCCTTTGGGGAGGGAGAGGGGTAAAGTTGGTGCTGAATCTGTCGGCCAGTATATTGGCAATATCTGTTGGCTCAGTATAGGAGGTACCATTGTGCAATATCTCAGAGCAAATCTGGGTATTTCCGTGGAGATTCTTTACATAATTATAGAAGGCCTTGTGGTTGTCTTTACTATCTGCTGCAATTCTATTTTCATAGCTACCTTTAGAGGATTTGATGAGGGATCTCAACTTTTTGTTGAGATTGATAAGGGAGTTTTTC
Organism: Protopterus annectens; assembly: GCF_019279795.1. Classification (NCBI taxonomy): domain Eukaryota; kingdom Metazoa; phylum Chordata; order Ceratodontiformes; family Protopteridae; genus Protopterus; species Protopterus annectens. The sequence continues at coordinate 145,859,927 of NC_056735.1, forward strand.
CAGTCTTGGGACTTCACCTTATTTCACATCAGTTTCCTCCTTCTGTTGTAGAGTTTCTTTATGGACTACTAGATTGGCTTCTTTTTTTTGGAGGAGAGCATCTTGGTTCTACTGGGTATGGTGAGATACATGCATTTGTATACTTGTTTGTACAGTGCATTAGTGTATGATTCGGTGGTCATGCAACTATTCTCCATTTGCATGGGTGCCGTGAAGTTAGCCACTTCTGTTTTTAGGAGCCCAAAGTTAGATTTGGAGAAGTTTTTCATATCTTTGCAGGGGTGGGGGTAGGATGGATGTATTTCCAAGGTGATTAGTTTGTTGTCGGATCTAACCAGGGAGGAGTTGACTACTGGTGTAGAGCAACGGTCACCCATGTTAGTAATGACCAGGTCAAGGATATTGCTACCTCTAGTCGGGGTAAGAACATGCTGGTCCAGGGCATTGAAATTAATTAATTCCAGGATACGTTGGGCAAGTGTATTGGTACATAGGTTCATACATTCTTAGGTTCATACTAGGCTATCTGCCCTAGGGCATTTATAAGCCTAGCCAGAATGTGTTTGGCTTTCGCCACCCATTTTAAATTTATTTTGATATGCCCTTTTTCGAGGTTAGTATACTGTGCCTCTGTCTAACAATGACACAGAAGTGATACCCAGGGTAAACCTACGATCTCCCATCCACTCATCAAGATTCCTCTTGAAGAGAGTCAATGAGGGACTCTGCCTAACCTGGACTGGGATTTTATTCCAGAGTGAAGGGAGCCTCTGGGTTATGAATCTGTCCCTCCAGCATGTCCTATTTATTTCAGTGCTGAGGTTCAAGTCTCTGGCGTAGCTCGATGGGATTTGGATTTTCTGAGGTGCAGCATGTCCATTAATTCCGGGTTGGACATGGCTTTATACGTCAGGCACAGATCGCCTCTGAACAGGCGGTATGCCACTGAGTAGAGCTGGAGTTTCTTTAACCGGGCAGCATATGGCATCTGTCTGAGCCCTTTGATCCTCTTGGTGAGGTACTTTTGGGGTCTTTCCAGTTGCTGCAGGTGTCTGGTAAGGTACATCCCAAAAGGGGCATTGTACTCAATTAGGGGCCTGATGAGGGATGAGTAAAGAGGTATGATGACCTCCCCTGATCTAGATGTGAATCCCTTCATGATTAGGTGGGCTATATAAAATGTTTTTCTAACCACTTTGGCCACGTGGTTGTCAAATGAGAAATTGCTATCAACTTGGGTCCCCAGGTCCCTAATTACTTCTTCTGTACTTAATGGATTACCACCTATGTGGTAATTTGTGGGCACTTTGTTTTTGCCAAAGGGGGTGACTATACACTTTTTGGCATTTAGCTTGAGGCCATGGCTCTGGCACCAGTTGTCTGTTTCTATGAGGCCCTTTTGGAGGATGCTTGTGTCGGCTGGAGAGTCGATTATGGCACCCAGTTTGCAGTCATCTGCAAACTTGGTCAGCCACAGTCCTTCCATGTTGGCCTGTACCTCCTAGAAATATATACTGAACAAAAGAGGTCCCAGGACTGAGCCTTGTGGGACACCACTTGTAACTGGTTTGGAGTCTGACATGGCTCCAGCAATTCTAACCATGTGGGTTCTGTCCTTGAGCCAGTTTGCAATCCATCTAGTGACATAGGGGTTTATATTTAAGCTGGTGAGCTTATCTATAATGCCCGAGTGGGGTATTGTATCGAAGGCTTTTGCGAGGTCCAGGTAGGCTGTGTGGACCACCTTCCCCTCGTCAATGGCCTTGGTGACTGTTTCTAAGAAATCAACCAGGTTTAAGAGGCAGGATCTGCCCTTAATAAAGCCAAACTGGGTAGGATCCAGTGTCTGTAGGTCCCCAATATCTTTATTTATGAGGTCCATGATGATCCTTTTCATAGCTTTGCAGACCAAGCTAGTCAGGCTTATGGGGCGATAGTTTCCAGGATCCATTGAGGCACCACCTTTATGGAGAGGGACCACTGTTGCTGTACGCCACTCTTTGGGCACATATCCTGTAGTAAGGCTGAGATTGAACAGTAGTTTTATGTTTGGGTTTAGCTCTTCTTGGAGTTCATGTAGGACGCAGCTGTTTTCCCACTTAATGGAGGGGTAATTGAAATCGCCCAGTATGAGAGTGTTAGGTTGAACCCTAATATTCTCCAGGGTGCCTAGGAATGTGGAGTATGAGTCTTGGGACATGGTTGAGGACCTATAGGCTACGACCTGAATTGCTGTCTTACCCAGTGTTAGCTGCACCTGAAGTATCTCTGATGCGTTATGTTGGGTTACCAGTCTGGAGGTGTGTGCATCCTTTATGAATATGGAAACACCACCGCTTTTGGAGCTTCGGTCCAAGTTCTGGGGCCAAAAGGCGTGGAATGAGTTATAGCCTGGTAATGCAGGGGGTGCTTTCTGCTGCCTTGTACCAGGTCTCTGTTACAGCACAAATGTCGATGTTCTCCATTTTAAGGAGTGCTTCGAGAACTAGCAGATCTAAGGGAAAAATTGATGAGCAGACTTTGGCACTGCTCAGAAAGGTGGGAAACAAGCACAAATGCAGGCTTTTAAGCCAGAAAGTTGATAAAGATGGAAAAACTGCCGAAATGACCAATAAACTACAATTTCTGGGCCAGAAACCACTCCTCTTGTGGTAGCTATAGGCTACCTAGTGCTTACCACTCTCACTGACAAGCTAGAAGGCTTCCCTCCAACACAGAAAGGCTTGGGGGCTCAGAAGCTTACAAACAGTCCTGGATACAGCAAATATGTATCTGGATTAGACTAGTTACAGGAAAGGCAGGAAACAAGTGCAAATGTAGGCTTTTAAACCAGAAAGTTGAAAGAGATGGAAAAACTGTCGAAATGACCAATAAACTACAATTTCTGGGTGAGAAACCACTCCACTTGTGGTAGATAGGCTACCTAGCGCTGACCACTCCCACTGATAAGTTAGAAGGCTACCCTGGACTAGACTAGTTACAGGAAAAGCGGGAAACAAGTGCAAACACTGGCTTATAAACCAGAAAGTTGAAAGAGATGGAAAAACTGCCCAAACGGCCAATAAACTACAATTTCTGGGCCAGAAACCACTCCTCCTGTATATTTAGTTAGGGGGAGTGCAGGGGCTACACCCCCTACATGAGGGGTGTTGGGGGTGTAGTCCCCACCTAGGTTGGTATTAAGTTTTATTTTTTTCTTCTTGGTCACTAGGGTGGCCTACCATTGCCTTACTATAGGAAAACTTCCGCTGAAAAGTCCATTCAACAATCAGTAACTTTGCTAAATAGGTGTTTGACGAAGAGGTGTTTGCTATTTTAAGATCTGACAAAATGTCATAGACCCCCCCCAATAGACAGAGGCAGGCAGTAATGCCCAAACTAACATACCCTCCCACTTAACCTTAAGAAACTTCCTAACTAACATACTCTCTCCTAATAGACACCCATGGTATACAGGGACATAATTGGGATGGGTTATATGGCTAGGCCTATAAAGGCCCTGGAGGTCATTAACCTAGTATTTACCTTTGAACCTATAGGAGGTCAAGAAATTAATCATATACATTTTTTGTCAAAGACTTATGAAGAAGTACTAGAATAACATATGCACAATCTAAACAAAAATGTTTATGAGGCATGATAAGAACATTTAAATATACCCCAGAAAAACTGAAAAAGAGTCCAAGAAGACGATATTTCTCAGAGGAGGAAACATTCAATACTTCGGGGAACAAACAGAAGATGTAGGAAGAAAACCTGAAGGTGCAGTTAGGATTATTTTATTTTCATCCTGAGGGGTCAGTGCAGAGAACAGAGCTCCTCTTTCACATTGTCTATGCATGATGCTCTGCAGTTACTTCAAAGAGCAGTGTCCCTGTTAATTGCTTCAGTTCACAATACCGCGTGCTGTTTCCTGACCTTGGTGCATTCATACTGCTGCTCTGAAGAAATACGATCTTTAAGCCAACTAATGGAAAAAAGTGCTCCAACGCATTCATGAGAATCTAATTTATTATTTAAATTCACATAGTAAATGCTGCAGCTATAGACCTTGAATTCTAATTATTTACAACATTTATTCCATTTCTTACCCACATCATCTTCATTTTAACAGAGACATGGAGGGCATGACATTTAAACACAAACTTAGCAACCAGATACACTCATAATGAGAGGCAAAAAGTTTTAAGCATTAACCATTTTAACTGTCTTTTAAGTATAGAGGTACATGATCTTATGCTTGTAGAGTTTAAGTATGTGGAAAGCATAAAGACAAATAACATGGAAGAAATAATAAGAAAGAGAGAGAGAGAGATGAATGAAAGCAACACATCTCCTCAGACCAAATGTATACTTACATATTTATATATTTATGTTGAATAATCTGTATGGCTGAATTTAGCTTTCATTTGATTTAGTACTCCATCTGACTTTGTTATATGGCTTATGCTGATGTTATATATATGTCTGTATATGGAGATATGGGCATTGTTTTAGGAAGTGTACCCATTGATCATAGATCACAGAGATTAATTGTCTTGTGCTCTGTGCGTATTATGTCATTTTTTTTCTGTTCTGCCATATGATACTGTCCACGTCTGGAAAATATGCTTGTGGTCAGTACATTAACTTGGTTAACAAAAGGAAATAAATACACACTTTAAATGACAAATGAAAGAATAAGCCATCATAGGAAAGCAACCAGTAAATCACAGTTTAATTGCCCACAATGTCCTGCCCTGAAATTAATTCATACAATCAAAGCTGAAACTTCATTTATGGATTAATTAACATCATGCTCTAAACTATCAAAAATATGACCAGGATGGCATTTTAATTAAATCCACTTTAGCACAGCATGCAAAATGATTCCAAAAAGAGCAGTTAGAAATGTCATTCTAGTCTGTAAAGAGAAGATGCAGTAGTGCCCTTGAGGAGGCAAATCAATAGTACAATATTCTGTAGAAGAATTATGATCTGAGAGGGCAAACACTGTCAGCCGCAGTTAAATACCTATTTAATTCCTGTAGCCATTTACTATTTGGAGACACTGCATTGCTTGTGGTGTACTCCACTGCTTTATTCTGCTTTCTGTTAATCTGCTAATAAAACCATTCTGTATATATGACTAACAACATTAATTATAGGATAGTCTTAATACAATGAAACTACAAATATTTCTCTGTACTTTACATTCACTACTAATTATTTTATGAAAGTTGTACACAGTGATACAATTCTATATTAAGAGTGAGTGTACTTATAATTACATTAAGGAACAGTATAGTGATTAATATACTCACTCACAGCAACAACAATCACATAAGAAAAATGACATAATAGCTTATAAAATTCTAATTCTTAACAAGATAATCATAAACTTTTAATTTAAAGGGTTTTTGGGGTTCATCTAGATTTGACCTGAATTAGTTTTGTACTGTATCATCTGTTTTGTGCACTAACTTTTTGTATAGCAGGTAAACAGGATATGGCATGCTGGTGAGGCAGATATGTATCTCAGAGGATACCCACGGTCTGGAACAGGCTCCCCATCCATGTGAAGCAGAGTCCATCCCTAACCCTATTTAAACGTAACCTTGACCATTGGGTAGGAAAACAGAAATTCACCCCCTCCTCTGATAGGCAGAGGTAGACAATAATGGCCAAACTGACATACCCCCCCACACCTAACCTCTAGAAACTTCCTAACAAACATACCCCCTTCTAATAAATGCTCATAATACACAGGGATAAAAGTGGGCTGGATTGCACGGCTAGGTTTAAAAAGGCCCTGGTGGTTGTTAGCCTAGTATATACCTATGAAGCTATTGCCATTAAATGCATGCATAGGGCTAGAAAGGTGCAGATGTACCTGAATGCAGAAAGAACTTACTCATGCAGCAACTGCATGAATGTTGGATATTTACATTCACTTTCTAAAAAAACATGCTTCTTTTGGAATATGACCTAAATTTTCACTTCTCCGTAACTAATGAAGCTGTTGCATAATTTGAGAAAATTCACATGGAGATCAGGAGCACAGATATAACTACTTTATTACCAATTACTGATGAAGCCACTGTATTACCAAGCACAGATGGAGTCACTGTGCTACCAAGCACAGATGTACCCACTGTATTACCAAGCAGATATGGAGTCACTGTATTACCAAGCACAGATGTATCCTTTGTATTATCAAGCACAGCTGTAGCCACTGTACTGCCAAGCACTGATGGAGCCACTGTATTACCAAGCACTGATGGAGCCACTGTATTACCACATATAGATGGAGTCACATCTGAGACTGAATCCATGCTATGCACAGAATGATTATGAGTCACATGTATAGTCAAATTATGGTGGGGTGTGAAGGCTTATGTTTATGAAGAAACAGAATAAAACACATTACCACACCTTTTAGTTTAGACCCATTTAGTAATACATGTTGGGATAGAATGGTATTTTAATGTCCATATGCACAGTCCATTGATGAGGTAGGTTACACAGCATTGGTGCATAACCCTTTCCATTCATGAAAAGGTTCAGGCCACTAGAGGTAGCTTCACTAGTCAGTAGGCCAGACAGTGAGGTAGCTTTTAACCCTGTTTGAATTTCTCAGCTCTGGCACAGGCTGTTGGATCACTCGCACACCAAACCCACTATTCTACATGATAGTCCATAGTGCAAGGTCAGGGATCAAGTTAAGAATAAAAACTCTGTCCTTCTCCCCATTTTATACAACCATACAGTTGCTGTCCTGAACTCTAGTGCCTGGATTAACTTCATCAGCAATGTTAGTGCTCTTAGCTTAGCCATTCCAAATCTAGGTTTTAAATAATCAATGTCTCTCTTGTAACTGTCCAATGAAACAGTTGAAGTTGTGTGTTTTGTTAACCGCATTGAAAGGTCATATTTACAGTGGAGGCCAGGGAGCACAATCTGATAAAGTGACTTGCTCAGAGTTACAATGCAGGCAAATTGATGCTGCAGGAATGAAACCATTGGCTACAGAATGAAGATTATGAGGCAATTTATAGCCCTAATCCTCTATGTTATCTTCCAGTTAATGGAGCTCACCACAGAAATGGACCTATTTTTTTGCACATGGTAATTTCTGACTTCCACTTTGGACTTCTCCTAACAGTCTCTTTGAGATTCATTAAATCTTTATAATAAAGTGGTGACTGGTAGTTAGTGCAGGGGATTAAAGCTCTAAACTGTTAATGAGCTTTCTTTTACCTCCCTTTGCCTGGTGTGTGACTCTGAACCAGTCATTTAACCAGACAATACTCTTGGGCTGAGTGTAAAGAAGAACCATGTGGATCAGTGACCTCCCTGTATTCACAAATAGGTCTATGTGAATCAGTGTTCTAACCACCCCTGGGATTCATGAATAACTGTGTAGGCTTTGCACAAAGCCTACATGATGTTTATGTGTTAGCACAATGAGCAGCAGTGCTAATCGGATATGCATGCTGCTCATCACACCCACATGAATATATGTGCATTTTCATGGCCAGCAACAGTGTTGATGGACATGAAAATGTACTGAGCAGTATAAGCACATGCAGTAAACAAATGAGCTTGTCTATGGGCAAACCTGTTAAGCGTATTTGTAGGGACAGCAGAAAGAGCTACACAGGGCAACTAATGCAAGCTGTGCCAGACAGGGAAAGTGCACTGAGCGAAGTGAGGGGGAAGGTAAATGGCAATAGATGAGTTACCACGTAGGAAAAGTGTACTGGGACAACATGCATATAAATCAAAGAGACGTATGCAGAAATATGTAAGAGGTGAGGGCAAATGTTCAAATTGTGGTACGCTAATTGATTTAAAGTTGCTTATGTCACCAAGACAATTTTGTAATAATAAAATTGTTTAATATGTATGTCATTATAATTAATATATGTCCTGAGCAAATAAAGGCAAATAAGAGCAGACATGATATTAATGGATGTGACATTTACATAAATTAACCTTGTAAAAAGAGGGGATTACATGAGATATGAATGTCATTAACATGCTGAGCTGAGATGACAGTTAGCAAAGAAAGTACATACATTATGGGATATTTTAATAGAGTGCATTTCGTCAATATAACATTTTGGAAAATATGAAGAGCTCAGAAGCCATAGTCTGCTTTTGCAAGACTCTAACCCATGCCATCGGTGTTACCGCTGAGCTGTGTATTAACTGTGCATGCCACAGAAATAGGCATAACACATGCAGGGGGGGGTCACCCTTGAAGGGAGTTATGCACTTTAATATTCTAATGGTTATGCATCCCATAGGTAGGTGTGTGTGGTGTTACAAATATGGGAACAGAGTGCGACATACGTAATATACTTGTGTAAAGCACTCCTGCCTGACACAGTTATTGTGCAGACAGATAAGAACAAATGCAAACACCACACTATGATGCAATGTGTTCCCCAGAGATGTGTATTGTCAGCATCTGCCACAGGAGGTAGCAGTGAATATTGTCACAAACAATTGAAATTAGTGTTTGAATTATGAAAGGATCAGACAATGAATTCATATCAGCACGTCACACTGATGGTAATTAACTGTGTATGAAAATGTCCACACAATTGTGATCAGTCCTGAATCAATAGTCCTTGGTGAAGGAAGGTTTCTGTGTATGTCTGTACACATGCCACCCAAGAACTGGAGCATACTCATGTATACCACAGGACTCAATGCATGTGCTCTCACTATGACAGTGGCAAAATAAATGTCTACTGTCATGAAATCCAACTCTGCATTCACATGTTTTCATGTAACATATCAAGGGATAAGACTGATGTGATGTAATGGTTGTTGTGTGATGTCAGTACCTTCACACAACATGATACCCTATGCTAGAATTGAACATCAAGCTGTACAACTCCTCCAATTAACAATATGGCTATTAATCACCTACACCACAGTGGAGCTATTGTCAGAGTTGTTAACTTCACTTATGTGAAGTCAATAATCAGCTGTACTTTATTTGCCCATAATGTTTATCTGATAAAATTCATGGGGGAAGTCTCTGCCACTCTATACATATGCAGTTGAATTGGGGGGATGTAATTCCTGCAGAACAGGTAAGGACACAAATGCTTACAGTCACTCAATGTTGGTTTGGAACACTTGGCTAAGCATTGAGAAAATCACCACCATAGTTGGATCAATGAGTGCCCCATGGTATAAGTGCATCGCCAGTTGTTATATGTGTGGTTATGTGAAAGCATTACACCATGTGTATGAATCAAGGAATACGTGTCCCTGTAACTACTTAGAAATAAACTTCCTGTATCTCAGACAACATTGACTGATGCTAGTATACCCAAACACACCTGTGGCCTCCTGCTGTCTTCACTTTGATAGTAGCACAGCAATTATGTACAATGTGGATGTAATCATGTATTGGAACACATGCCTTACATAGACAACAACATATTACAGTGTCTCATGTCCTCAGTCCTGAGAATCCATCTCACTACAACTAGTATGGAAGGACAATCTATTCGAATGAGAGCACTAGTCTTTAATACATCCTTTCAAAAGGATATTTAGAATAAACTCATGTAAGAGCAAACAACAACTACACATGAACACAGCACAAGTGGAAGACAACACTGTTAACAACATGTATGCTGACTGCAAGCAGTGACATAGGGATTTAAAATAGCTACTGAAGGTTTGCTGAAACACAAGCTCCACTCAAGGTTTATTTTATAACTGTGACACTACACATTTCAGTGGATACTATCACCATTGTGCATTACATTGATGTTTCAGCTAAAAAAGGGTTGCACAGCACAAACACACAGTATAGCTACACATTATATATATATATATATATATATATATATATATATATATATATATATATGTATTTGCAGCCTGTTCTGCACAGTAAGGGGAATAAACACACACTCACAGAAGACAATCACTCCTGTGTTTGAACTCCCTATTTACTGACACAATCTACACAAAAGTGTATTATACGCACATGCCACGGGAGAAGTCTGACTGCATTTGAGCCACACTGCATCTTTGAAGGCATGACGTCATCTGTGTCATGCAAAGGATATATGTGTCCAAAAATGACTTCTACAGCCATGTGGGATTCTAAATGTTATTGCTGCTAACACACACACACACACACACACACACACACACACACACACACACACACACACACACACACACATACACACACAGACACATACACACACACATACACACACAGTCAGTAAGAAGAGTTTTATCACTGTATTCAAACTCCCTACCAATCAACTGGCACATTCTGCATGCAACTGTATTATAGGTACATGCCACAGGAGAGGTTTGACTTTAGTGGTGTGAAAGTGCATTATTAAAATGATGACCTCATCAATGTGTTGCAGAGAACATGCATTTGTGGACAGAATGAAAAGGGGATATGAGAGTGATCTGACCATAGAAATGTTTCTTTACCAGTGGGAGTCAAATGAGCACAGCTGTTCAATTAATCCTCCAGTGATGCTATGAAACTAGCATCACACACACAATGTGACTGTTGTGAGATTAGAACCCTCTGACTATCTAGTTACATAATCTAAGGGACTCGGTACTTAACACAAGCACCACTGAAGAGGTTTGACTTCTATACTGTGAGAGTGCACTTTATAGGGAATGACATTAGTGTTATGTTGCAGAGAAGATGATGTGAGAAGGATCTGACAATGATGTGAACTCAACCTGCAGTGTAAAAGATTCTCCAAACTACAATTTCAGTGAGGCCAGCAGTACCAAATGTGCAGTGTCACAGTAAGGTCATATTTATACAGGTTTATACACAACCCACACACACACGTATACAAGTGGAATGCTGTGAGATTAGAACCCCCTACCTATCCAGTTACACAAGCTAAAGGACATGGTATTTAATGCAAGCACTACCAAAGAAGTCTCACTTTTACAGTGTGACAGTGCAATGCAGATAGGAATAATTTCTCATTTTGTGTCATTTGTTGATATGGAGTAAGTGCAATCTTATGCTCAATAATACAAACATACTGATGACTTAGGTCAACTATGCTGTCATTACTGTATATTGCAGAACTGAGACTGACATATAGCTGTGTTGCATACATGAGACACACACACTTGTGAAACACAGGATGGACAATAACACAGTTATGAATCATCAGATTATGAGGATGGTTTGTAAACCTTAATGAATGCTCCTTACATTAGCAATGCTATCTGCTCATGTATGGGTGCAGTGGTGCAGCGGTTTGCATTGTTACCTCCCTGTAATAGGTTCTTTGGTTCAATTCTTGGCTGGGGTGCCTTCTGTGTGGAGTCTGCATGTCCTGTCTGTGTTTGTGTGGGTTTCCTGCCATGTTACAAAGCCATGTGTCTGGAGTATTTCTCCCTGGGCCTCTGCCGAAAATCAGCTTATTGCAAGTTAGACTTTCCTAGTAAACAAATGTTAAATAAATAAATAACTCCTTAATGTTCAAATGCCATGGGGCTAAGTAATGATGAAGTATGTGTGCCAAGGCTCTTTGTGGTCATATATCATTTACAAGTATAAGTGCTTAGTGCAGACCTAACTGTCCAGAATGAAGTGGTCAGTCAACTACACAGTTCACTGCAGTTCACTTTACATTAAGCAATTTACATGTAATGAAGTAATACAATCCAACAGCAATATTTATTTTTGCTTAAAATATCCTAAAGCACAATGCTGTGAAACTTATTTGCAGAGATGTTGGCAAGGTATTAGCAGATTATCCTTTGCGGAGTTGGACTTGAGTGTGAAGTAGTAGTGTTCAATGGTGCTCTTTGCCAACTTTTGTGCAAATAAGAACCAGGGAGAAAAATGCTGCGATTGTGATTAAATGTAACACAAATCTTTTATTATGTTAACAAGTTGCATATATATGCTTTTCATGTTGGAGTTTACCTTTGACGTGTTTGGGCAAAAGCTTAATTCAAAAATCAGTTGTGCTTGTCTTCACTGTTTGTACAATGTCAGGCAGAGCAAGCAAGGTTCACTGCTGAAGGACAAGGGTGAAAACTTTACTTTGGTGAGCCCTCTGTAGAGCAAACAGGCTTAGTGTCAAAACACAGCTGTTGGCACTCTAGACAGTACTGAGTGGAGAAAATTCACCTCTCACTTAGCTTTCTCTGTGACACAAGGTTTAAGCCCAGTGAGCTAAATAAAGAAGTGGAATTGAAGCAGGGTTCAAGTCCAGTATGTAGATTAATACCAAGATTGTCAGAATGTGATTATTATAATTACTTTTGATCATGACTCTAAGACTATATAGGAATGAGCATCATAAATATGTTGATTGCCCAAATTGTGCCAGTAATGACTAGCAAAATTATATTTTATACCTACTATATATCAGCTATGCTTCAAGTGAAATCACAAGTTAATTTGATGTACAATTTGTTATTTTCTGAAATAATTATTATGACTCAGCACATATCCGAACTATGTGTGTCAGGCAGGATGTCTTGTGATGTGTGGTCATGCTTCATTGCAGCAAGGACAGGAGCCACATGATATAAGATGGACATCTCATACATCAGCCTGCTAAGTATTTTACAGTACAATGTGATGAGACAGGATAAATGATGAAGGATGCATACATGGAGAGGCACATAACAGTTTGTGTTATGGCCATGTATGAACACCTGCATGGTGTGTTTGTATTAGTTATTTCCTCATTCAGAATGTGCCCTGCTCTGCACCATTAAATGACTGATATAGGGATAGAGAAGGTACAGGAGTGACAATAACCAATGCATGCACATAGAGAAGGTACAGGAGTGACAATAACCAATGCATGCGCATAGAAAAGGTACAGGAGTGACAATAACCAATGCATGCGCATAGAGAAGATACAGGAGTGACAATAACCAATGCATGCGCATAGAGAAGGTACAGGAGTGACAATAACCAATGCATGCGCATAGAGAAGGTACAGGAGTGACAATAACCAATGCATGTGCATAGAGAAGGTACAGGAGTGACAATAACCAATGCATGTGCATAGAGAAAGTACAGGAGTGACAATAACCAATGCATGCGCATATATCTGGTTGAAGGAGGTGAAGGAAACTGGAAACATGATGTTGACATGAATATGGTATTTTGTTGATAGCAGATGTAGCACACACTTACACAAGTAATATTAATATTGAGAAAAATTATATTACTGAATAACATATGTCAGGATTTAAACCTTTGGCAGTAAAAAATAACACCTAACAAATATGTTGATTATCTCAGCTCACCACAGAGGAGCTCATGCTGTACTAACTTTCAATCACATGTAGTAAGAGACACTCACAACATGTTTGATAAAAGCATTAATTAGGCAGTGTATTCATGACCCTCATATCAGTTGTACCCTCCGTTGCACATTACATGATATTCAGTAGCCTGATACATATGGAAGAGTAACTGTAACACAGTTTATTACCCTAAATCTGTTTTGGACATATTGGTATTTGAGTTGCACTAACTCTGGCAATGCAGTGTAAGGTAAAATTTTACCACATTTTGCAATAACACTTGAAATGCCATTTGGCATCACATACTATACTTGCTTGTTGCCAGACCTCCTGCAAATGCTGAGAACTGCAACTGATCACACAGAAGGGGGTTAGACAGACACATAGACAACACATTCAGAGGAACGAGACTTAGAAAAACAGGCAGTAAGAGTTTTACCTAATGCTGGATTTGAACCTTTGTTTAGATGGAAAATTAAGTGCATAGACTTAATCATTATCTTAACACCCCATAAAGGAGATCCTACTTCACACATATTAAAATCACACCATCAAAGGGACAGTACTAACTATTCAGCCAATGGAAGATGTAGATATTAGGTGATAGCCTATTCAGCCAATGGAAGCTGTAGATATTAGTGTGATAACCTATTCAGCCAATGGAAGATGTAGATATTAGTGTGATAACCTATTCAGCCAATGGAAGCTGTAGATATTAGTGTGATAACCTATTCAGCCAATGGAAGATGTAGATATTAGTCTTCATCAAACTAATGACAGTATGAAAATGTCATAAGATGGATTTTACATTCATCAACCTAATGAATAGTCAACAATACAAACAGGTGAGAGAGAAGGGGTGAAGATAGACACAGATGGACAGGCACATTTCAAAGGTTGGTGTTATGGATAATTAATGCACATGCTTATGGTGTGTCCCCCTCGTTATTCATTTGTCATGCACTGTATCCTTAACTGATGACTATGGGGATGAAGAAGCTGTAGGAGAGGCAAAAGCGATTAAGACATAAGTAAAATAAGGGTGGTTTAGTAATTCTTCCTTATTGGTATGGATGTTTTTGTAAATGCTTTTTTGCAACAGTATTCAAAATCTGTTAAAGAAAGGTTGCAACTGGATAAAAATGAAGATGTATGTCATAAAATGTATCGTAGTATAACATCACAGTTAGAAATAATGTGACATACATCTGGAATTGAACCCTTGATGCTATGGCCAACAATCAGTCTTCAAACATGTGATTTATGTGAACACTCCACAGAGGAAGTTGTACTTTTTACATCCAGCAGTCAAAGAGCTGTTAGAGTAACTGTTGCAAAGTGATGCATTTACTTTGTATTCAGATAGCATGGCATGTTTAAGGTCCTCCACAGGAGAATAACCAGACTACTGTGGGTGATGGCAACAATGACCAGGCTTTGTCATAGGACCTGAACAGCCATTCACTGTCACTCAGCATTGGTGCAAGATGCCAAACTTGATGCAAATGATAAGGACAAAAAGTGAAGGCTTTCTTATGGGCCATTTCTGGCCATGTGTGTTGTGTGTAATTCTATTCTTTGACCAGATTGAATGTGTGAAAGAGGGTTTGGTAGGAAAATGGTGAAATGGGGGGACAAGCAGAGGGAAGGACACAGGGGAAAGAACAGAGGGATTTCCAGGAGGTAGTTGGAGAAAAACATAACTATCCATTTCTTCACAACATAAATGTGGATCTGTAGACAGAATTTGCTGAATATGGGCTGTCACCACATGAAGATTAGATGACAACAACAGAATAATCTTGTAGAAACAATCTTATCAAATCAAGTGTGCAAAGAAGACACATAGGTGAAGCGGAGAGCTATGTATGGGTCTATATTTTTTTGTCGGACAGGGGATTATTATTTTTCTTTACTTTCAAAGAGAGAAGATTGTTGAGGAAAGGCCTTAGGAATGTATGGGTCAGGTAGGTAGGTTAAGTGAGAAAGCAGGCGCAGACATACAGGACATAAGAGACATACAAGGAAGGTGATGGAACAAACGATTGGGGGACACTGCAGAGAATCTAGTCCCCCCCCTTATAATTGTCATCACTCCCCCCTGTGTCAATGCTTGATGTAACATCATCTTGGAAAGATGACAAAGTACCTTTTCTACATGGCTGATTTGGGCACTGAGGCCACTTTCCATGATTACCCTCCACCGGCCCTGTCAGCTGTTGCTGGGTAACAAGATCACCACCTCCACTACTAGTACTCCTGGGGAGTAGCAATGCACCAGCAGCTGGGGCAGAACTACATGATTAAGATGTAACAGGTAGGGCAGGGGTTGCGGAGGCAGCACTGAGAGGTTGGAGTCCTGAAATGCTGGCTGTCGGTGCTGCAACCTGCAGAAAGATGGAGGGTGATCTCCAGTGGTTGGCCTATATCTCCGTGCCAAATGTCAGTTTGTGAAAGCAGAACATTTTAAGCCAATATACAATATTCCAAAAAAAAAAAAAAAACTGAGAAAGGTTGCGGGTGAGACAAAAAAGAGAGAGAATTAGATCCATGGCATATCACATGACTATATAATTTCACAAAGTACCCATTTATGATTATCCATTTTATATACCTTTGCTACATCCAGGTATGATGGGAAGGTCTTACTCTGTTGTACCACTAATCAATTGCACTGCTATGATATCATAAATACAACTATTTATTTCATTATTGCCATAATGCATATAATTACAATCATTATTAGGCTTACAGTAAGACCTGCTGCATACGTAACCTCGTGCCTCTCTGAGGCGATTTAACCTGCCTTGGTGCACCTCCCTGTTTGCTGCAATGTTTACAGCAACTGTACAATAGAGAAGAAGAGACTTGAAAGCATAATGAACACCAGTCTTGCCTGTCTACTGCATTCTATATAATTTAATGCTGATGGGTGAGTATACTTACACAACTGATGGGTGTCAACAGTTCTAAAGTCATCCTCCCATCAGCTAAGGAGATCCTTTTTGTGCCATTTCAGATCACTGTAATGGTGGTAACAATTCTTTCCATATGTGGGATGCCAGTTGCAGTGCAGACAGCTTTGGCTAACCTGTTCCAGGCCTCAGTCTTATACTGAAACCCAGTATAGTCCCCCTGCGGCAGCCTATGGCTGTAGAGCTTCATGAGGAGGGCCACATAATCCTGGACTCCTCAACACCCCACTTCTGTGGTCTAAATTTAGAACCATCAACTCTCTTAACAGCCATGTCTGCAGAAGTCAAGCAACAACTCTATGTCTAAAATGGTGACAAATTATAATCTCATGTTTAACAGCCATCTGTACAATCATGCACAGCCATGCCAACTGCATTTGTATGAAGGAAAGCAGAGAGATCCATTGCCAAACAAACAGAAAAGGATTTTATCAAACAAACAGAAAGGGATTTTATCAAACAGCAATGCAGATGTGAAGCATGGCATTGAGATCTGCCATGTGTGATGCTCAACGTATTCAGCCTTTTCCAATGGTCAGCACTGACATGCTTAATGGCTTGGCTTGTAAGCCCTGGTCTTTGGAAAGTTAAATAGGATGACTTGGGACATATTTTTGGAAATGCGCACTGCAAAAAGTTAGTTGTACAAGATGGGAATTAAACCTATGAAATAAATAATGCATACATTTCAAGCCAAGTTATTATTTGTCAGTGCTACAAGGGAACTCCCTTTCAACCATGGTCATCAAATATATACTGCATTTAGTATGAATGGAGATATACTTCAGTTAGGCCTGTATGTGGGTGACTTTAAGAAGTCCTGGGAACTGCATTCTCATGAAAGAGGCCATATTACTGTTTGTAAATTTGTGTCAGATGGATAGACTTTCATGAGCTGAGTAATATAGGCTGGGGTATGATGCATGCATAATTCACAACACATACTGTCCTAAACAACTAGTTGGGTTATGTGAAGAGTCAACATCATTTTAAAAGTATTGCGCCCATCATAGATATGCAAGTGCATTTTAATTTATTATCATAATTGTCATGATTAAACAATTGCGCACTCAATCAGCTGGGTTTCATAAGTAAGTCATTAATAAGATATGCTACCTAGAAAAGTGTAGGCATTAAATAATTACTAATAACATTTCTTGCAATCACCCTACTTATGATAGCTATTTGTATGTAGTGTTACCTCCCTAATCAAAGTGTTGTGAGAAACTGCATTCTGACACCCTCTGAAATAAAGTAAATGTTATGTAGATTTGATACCATGGAGCATTCATGTTTTGTTGCTAAAGTCACCGCACTTACACTTTGTGCCACAGAGACACTTACACAACAGGTGGCTGTTCTGTACTCGGTACTCAACAGAGTGCTCACATCTGCTCATCTGTTTGTGATAAAGCAGGCTGTCCAAATAAAATTTTTCACTTTTTCCCTTAAACAGTTTAATATATTTGGGTAAAAAAAGGAAAAGACACAAGTAAATATTTTCCCTCATCTGCTTTGGCCTGGTGCCCTTCTACCATCTTTAAAGCCCTGGGTTTTACCCACTTCTCCATTGTTTCATTGAACTTCAAGCAGGTGAAGAAAAGACTGAAGTGTCAGGTATTCAAAATCTTAAAAAGTGCTTTCTTTCATATGTGCCCAACATGAAGAATATGGGAAGCAAGTTCACCCATACCCCTTTACCTAACATATTAACTCCATGTTAGCAGAACCATAGAGAAAAAGCCCACACACAGTTTATTACTGCCAGTACACACCCATCGCACCAGTGGGGATTTTGAGTGACAAATAGTGATGCATGAGTTCAGTATCTGCAAACTGAAATCAGAAAGTTGAAAACTCATTCAGTTTAAATTCAGGGACAGATAAGGAATATGTAAGGTAATTTTTCCACCTCAGTCTCCAAAAAAAAAAAAAGAAAAAGAAATAAATAAAAAAGGTGAAGAGGACAAAGTGGCATTTTAGTTCAATATCATCTTGATGGTAGGCAAGGGAACCCGCAGGATTTTTTGCATGGAGGTGCAAACCCAGTGCTCTGCTCCCCCGCCAACGCAGCCCCACCCTATGTCCACCCACCCCCACCCTGCACACTCAGCCATTCCAGTGTCCCATTACTTGGCTATTTCTCCCCCATTTACCATAGACACTGTTCAAATCTCTCAGTGTGCACACTGTTTTATGTTTTACTTCTACAATGATTACAGACATTTAGATTTAATTTACAACTTTTATTTGAAACTTTATAGCCCAAACACTGATAGACATTTACTAAACCTAAACAAAGCAATAGTCTTACAATGAAAACAGACTTAGCATTAAAACTTCTCTACCTTTGAAACTCACATTCACTGAAGCAGCATTGAAACCCACATTCAAAGAAAATTCATCTGGCCAGTGGCAGGTTGTTTACCTTTGAGCTGTTTTCAAGCAATAGGCTCCTTGCACACTTTGTTAGGGCCATGCAAAAGTTCTTTGATTCACCTGATATAATATATAATTGAATTATATCCCTTGTATTATATAGCACCACTTGAGTGTGTTTTAAATTTATAGTTTTGAACATTTTTCCAGTAAGCAATGAAACAAAAGATACAAGCCAGTAATGACAATCTGCCCAATTCAGAACATTTCAACCATAAAAGTCCACTCAAACTTCTGTCATTACAATCCACCAATATCAGTCAATATACACAATCTCTGCAGAAGTAAAAGTCATCTGAATAATTCCACATTAAAGATATCTGAAACTATCGAAGAGGTTGTTGCTAGAAAACAACTGTATAATTCAGTGTTTCATCTACAAATTCAGTGCCTGCTGCCGTCAAAGAATAAATTGCCTATGTTAAATTAAAAAAATGGTAAGCTGGTATATTGCAATAGAAAATGGATGGCAAGCTGAAAAACAGATTCATAGTTACTAAGCATCTCATCCAAAGGAGGACATTCTCAGGACTACAGCACCCCGCCCCCTTAAAATGCAAATGTACCTGCTGTAGGAAAAGAACCTGGAGCCATTAAGATACAAGTATGCTACCTGTTGTGCTACTAATACTGCTTTAAAACATTATACCACAATAGAGATACCATTTGCTAAACAAAAGAGCTGCGCATTGTAAACAGACTTAGTATGAGCAGCAGTAAACTTTACTTCCCTTAAAGCTCACAGTTCCTTGAAAATGCACTTGAAAATAAATTCCACCTGCTAACTCTAACTAGGGCATTTCACTTTCTCTCTCTCTCTCTCACACACACACACACACACACACACAAACACACCACACCCCTCAAGGCCTCAAACTCTTAGTGCAAGAAATCTGGACAAAGCCTAAAATAAATAGGGACAGATTATAAATATGGCTCTCATAAACTTAGAAAATTGCAAGAGTAACAGGATTTGTGTTAGTATGCATTTTTCTAAATGATATGACATCTAAAACTGAAATGTCTTTCATTATTTAGCAACTTCAATCCTTTTTAGGAGGAATATAGGGCAAAAATCTGGACATTCTGCAAAAACCTGGACAGCTGAAGGGTATGCTACCTCCTTCTTATACACACACACACACACACACACACACACACACACACACACACACACACACACACACACACACACACACACTCTACATCTCAAACTCTTAGCACAAGACATCTGGACAAAGTCTGTTATAATCTTGGGGACAAAGGTGCAAAACTAGGAACACATTTAGAAAGTTGCTAGAATAGCAGGATTTGTGTTAGAATGCATTTTTCTGAAGGATATGAAGACGTGAAAATCTATACATTTGAAAGGTATGGCACTCCTATCTCCCTCCCTCCTTAGAAAGTGGACAGAACAACACTGTTTGCATTAGTATGCATTTTCTGAGGATATGAAGTATAAAACTCAAATGTCTGCCATTATTTTCTCAATGATTTGCCAGAAAAAACACAATTTTATGAAAAACAGACTGAAAATAGGAGGCAAAAATCTGGATAATTGTGAGGAATGACCCCCTCTTACACACACTCCTACTCCCCTCTTACACACAAGCACACACATACAGATCTACCTACTTTTTACACACACGGACACACCTACTTCTGTGCAGCTAAGCATACTAAATTCCCAGTTCCCTTACA
This sequence comes from Protopterus annectens, assembly GCF_019279795.1. Lineage (NCBI taxonomy): Eukaryota > Metazoa > Chordata > Ceratodontiformes > Protopteridae > Protopterus > Protopterus annectens. The sequence continues at coordinate 145,880,329 of NC_056735.1, forward strand.
CACACTTACTTCACGTCTGTGATCTAATATATATATATATATATATACACACACACACACACACACACACACACACACACACACACACACACACACACACACACACACACACGCTTGGTTTACTTAAGTTAGCAAAATAAAGTTTCCATAGTGAATTCCAAAATTTAAATAAATAAATAAAGTCCATATTTTCCATTTGCACTCAGGTAAGCTACCATTTACAAAAACAAGGAAGCCATTTAAAGATAACATTTTATTTTCAGGTTACATGGGAAGTTTATAAAAGCTCCAAAGGTAAGCGATGGTGCTTAGCATTGAAAATTAGCAAGGACACACATATACCATTTTACATTAAGTTTTACTTAACCAGTACACATTTGCAGGACATGTATTAGCACTATATTAATTTAACAGATAAACTGTTTTGCAGCTCTACCTATTTAAAAAAAAAATCCATCATTAACTACTAACTTAAAATACATCTTTGAAGCAGAAACTAAGAAAACGTCCAATCGTGCTAAAAAAAAAAAAAAACACTATATACACTGCTGACACTCACAAACTTTGCTGAGTTCTGATGAAGTTCCTTTGAATGTATGGAACGAAAGCGATCAACTTGTTAAATTTCTGAGCATCAGCCATGTATTTAGTGCAAGTTTTTTAGCACCATTGGATGTTTTTTCTTAGTTTCAGTTTGTGTTCTTTTGGTATTTCACTAGTATGTCTTTGAAACTCCATAAACTATCAAAGACTGCAAGTTTATAATTACCCATCTCAGCCCAAAATGTTGATCTATTAGTAAGTAGGTGTACATTAACAGCATGATTTTTTGCTAGTAGGTCACAGCATATAACACCATGCAGGATATTCAGAGCTCTCACACATCACAGAATCTCATAATTTTAATTTCTCACTGTGTTATACTTGGCTGTAGAAAATGCTATAAAACTAATAATCAGATTCATTAGTTTTTCAACTTTTTGTCTTGGGCTTACTGCAGACATCTGATCTCTCCTGGGGGTGGGAGGTGAGTGGTGGTGCCTGGTTCCAAAGCACAGCTACACTACAAAGGACGAGAGTGCTTCCTCTGCAGCAATGTTAGTGTACATGTTTGCACATGCTTTCACATGCATGACCCACTGCTGACATCCACAGATAATGCCCCAACATAATCTCCTAACTGACAAATCATGGTTGAGCAAACCTCTGCTAGTCCCATCCTGCTCTGCCACCCTCCAGCATTAGGTCCACTACTCAATCCCAATTTAAAAACATTTTAAACAGAAACGTTTGTTGCAGGCTATCAAGCCAGCCATCTAATCCAGAACACAAAAAAAGTTTCTTCATTTACAGCTAAGTGCCACTTTACAAACTAATGTATTTTGGGTAACTTCTACAAGGACAGTAACACACACATTATAAACAAGCTTCACTTTAGGTTATTGGCCATGACACTGGCAGGGCGAATCATAAAATAATAATATACATCAACTAATTGGAAATATTGTGACATGGGATTACAGCAGGAGCAAACCAACAACTTCCATCCTGTACTCACAACATTATACTCCTAACTGCACATCAAATTTAAAAATGAGCACTCCTTTCTACACACTGAAGTGAACATATACTTCCTGTTACACACTGAAGTGAACATATACTTCCTGTTACACCTAGCTGCTATGAAAAATGTACTTAATGAATATCACATCTATAACCACCCTATTTTACAGCAAAAAACATCTTCCTGCTTCTATAAGCATTGGTGTTCTGTTACCACCACAGATACTGCTACCTTACAAATACAAAAGCATGCCTTCAACTTATTCTGCATTCAACAGTGCAATGTTTTAGGGCCATGACTACAAGCAGAAGCACATTCATAACAGATTAAAATAACAGTTTCACAGACCACTTATTTTAAAGTTGTTTATAGGAAGCTACCCTTACTGCTTCTGTTTACAACTGTTTTTCACACACAACATACACATGTTCTGTGGTACAACCTTCTGTAAGGCCCACAGATGCTGTGTCTTCCGTTATTAATTTTGTTTTTTTCAATTATTAAAAGTGGAATGTCAAAGTTTGTGCAGCTCTTCTCATCACCTTAGTTCAATATATAACTTTCCTTATCTTCCCCTACTGGCCTGCTGCTGGATATCAACCTCCTAAGGTCACAGTCACAACATACAGTTGTCTAACTCGCACCTCTTTACCAATTTGTCAGTACGGAAGTGCACCATAACAACCACCACAACCAGCATATTCTCATTGTATCTCAAAGTGATACATATGCACAGTCTAACTGTCCAGCTGTTGTAGACAAAGCAAAAAGCAAGGCCTAGCATTACACAGGAGATCAGCAGCAGCAGCGTCGCTAGCATACTGTACGCCTCCAGCCACCCCCACTCTGACATGTAATACTGAACTCAAGCCCAGCAAAAGCGGAACAGCCCTGCACTGTTATTCTTCTGCAAGAAAACTAGCAAAGATCCCCTGAGCTCTGCAGGAAAACAGTCTCCATACACAAATCACCTCGGCCACTACCAAAATAACTCCGTGTGCAGCGACTATCCCATCTCAACATCACACCTAGCAACAGCGCTGAAAGGACGCAGGAAGAGAATGGCTGCCCCACAAAATTCCCAATTCCATTCCACACACAAACACCTACACCTACATCTGTGCAGCTAAACATACTAAGTTCCCAATTCCCTTACACACACTTACTTCACGTTTGTGATCTGTGCTTTGTATAAATTCCCTTACTTCATAACATACGTGCAGCACCATCCATGTAAATTCTCCATGACGTGGGGGACAAGAAGACGCAATTTCAAATTAGCACGGGTGGGCAGGCAGGAAGAACAGGATGCCTGCACACACAGATTTGATGTGACCAGACCAGCAGAACTGCCATTTTTGTCCCTCCCCCACTTGTCTTGCTAATTAAATATAATAACTCTGAGATCGCTCAACAGCAGGGTGGGTAAGGGCAAATTCCCTAAATCTGCTGCAATGAGATCCAGTGCAAAAGGCTGCTTGCAGACAGTTCTGCTGTTTTTAGAGAAGAAAGCAAAAAACGTTTTTTTTGTAATTTAAAGAAAATTAATCTCCCGGTCAGAATGTTCCAGGTGGGGTGCAAGTGCATCCCCTTGCACCTGCCTGCGGGCGCCCTTGATGGTAGGGAAGGATTTAAATGTTTTGGTCTACTATACCCCCCCATGCATGGAGTGCAGTAATGTCAATGCAGTTCATGTACGTGTGGTACCAAGGGGGGCATGTTTCTCTTCTGCTTCTTATTCCCCTTCAGTTTTGTTTGCCTGAGTCAGAATACTTGGTCTTCACTGGGGGCTGTAGCCAGCCAGGAAGCACACTGCTTTGCTCCCCAGCCAGGTCCTGCAGTGGCTGTGACCACTACCTATAATAGGGTCTTTTGGGTCATAATCAGCACTCCATCCTCCAGTGCAATGGAGCCAATAGTCACAAATTAAAGATTACTACAGAGAACGACCACATAAGGTTAGTACAGGTGCTGTTGTTACATGTGTGGTCAAGGTACAGGGTGAGTGCAATGTATCCTGTGTGTTTGGTCACGTGAAGAAAAACATCTGGTCACAATTACATATGCAGCTATAAATGAAAATTATCCATCTACTGTGCTGGCTTTGAAAATAAGGATCCAAAATCTTCCAAGAATTAAATTGATATAGCAAGTGATGGAGCAGTGGTGTCCCACTAAGGAGCAGGACTGAATGAATAAACCCCAATGTCTTTTGTACTGTGTACTGGCCCCTGAAAATGGTGAAAGAGAAGCCCAAGCTGCTGTTACTTGGCTTCAAATACCATCTTGAAAGGGACTGTAATGGTAGGCAGCAGTGGTGTTGTGCTGTAGACCACACTGAGTGCTGTAGGGGTCAAGCATTCAGTGTGACAGTAAGAAAGGGAAGAACTACCAACATCCTGCAGTTTCCATCATTCACTGGATGTGAGTACATTGAGATCATGTTATCTTATGCAGGAAATGAAGATCAAAGCAAGCACCTGCAGACACCAACCATCACCAGTAACACAGACAGTTGATATCCAACCACTTGCAGACACCAATCATCAATAATGCAGACAATTAATATTGAGGTGGAAGGTTTGGCATAATGGTTAAAGTCTTTGCCTCACAGGACGAGATACAGGGTATGATTCTCACCTTTGGTTATTGGCTAGATTTAAAATGGCCCTTCAGGGCAGTTAGTCTAGTGTTCACTTATTCCCTCCAATGATCCTATACACAATCTGGATGATTGGATGAGTAACCATAAATTCACCCCCGAGGTTCCACTTTTGTCCCTCTTGGACAGGGGCGATAGGTGCTGATCATGGAAATAAGGATAAAACTTGGCTAGGCTTGAAAGGACCCTAGGGTCATTAGCCTAGTAACCTCCTTTGATCCTATGAAGCACCTACAGGCACAAATAATCAATAATGCAGACAATTAATATCCAAATACCTGCACATACCAACCAACAGCAATAATACAGACAGTTATTATCCAAACACCTGCAGACAACACAGACACAACAGCAAAACAGCCCCAGATGTAATGCAGTATCTACCTCAGCCTGGCTCTGTGAAGCAAAGTATCCAGGAAAAGTGTATCAGTAGTGATGGCCAGAAGAAACCCAGTTCAACAGGTCTCATAGATGTGCAGCCATATGACCACTTCTTGAGAAAGGGCAGGTCTATGTTCCAGAAAATGTCTGGCAGTAAAGGACTGATTAACAAGGTTCACCTGACAGCACAAGAAAGCCTAGAGGATGTGCATCATCAGATTTGTAACTAATAAGTGGTATCTTCATGACTAAAGCCTGTGTTTTAAACAGAAAGAATGTCACAAAGGCAAATGATAGCAGAGTAATCCCCCTGGTATGGGTTGTCATGATACAGAACTCAGAGACAACCCACAAGAATATGTTGAACCATCTGACTGAGCTGCAACAAAAACATGCAAGTACATACTGAGTGAAATAAAAAAAACTAATTAAGGCCATGAGGTGACACTTCCCAGGCCCTTAAATGGGGCCTAGTAAGGACAGACAAAGTGTAATCATATAAGAACTAACCTTACTAATAGATTCTCAGGCAGATCACTGTTGTTAACTACTGGAATGACTTCTGCAGCTCTCAGAGAAAGGAATATATCTGAAAAGGAAAGTCTGGGCTGCAACAAACTCTATACAATAGTTGTAGCAAATCCACTTCTTTCCTTGAAAGAAATGCGTAGTCCATAATACTTGGAAATGGTGTGGACAGAGGACCACATAGCTACTTCTACTATATCATGAGTAGCTGCCCTCCCGAGGGAGGTCACGGTGGTGGCAGTGCATTTTGCACTTTGAGCCCTTACAACTCCTTCTTACTTCTCACCCTGAAAATAACAACAGGACATAATGTAGCAGACCAGCCATGTGGGCATTGTTTGCCTATACAAGGCTTTTCCATTTTTTCTTATTGTAAAGGATGCAAACAAGTGATGTGAACTTTTGATATCTTTGATTCTGTATTGGAAAGCCTGAGTTGTCTATATCTAAGATGTGTAGGATACATTCTCCTCTATTTTGAGGGTTAGAGAAGAAGACAAGTAACTAACTGCACAGCCTGATAGAGAGACAATTCCATGACTACTTTTAGCAAAAGGAAGGGATTGAGTTCTACATTGACCCTCTCATTCTGAAAAACTAAAAAGGGTTCTCTACATGTGAGGACTTGAATTTCTGATTCTCAACAGATATGATGGCCAAACAACAAAGCAGGTTTTTGTTAGAAAGTTGATAGAGGTTGTGGCTTCATGTTCAGACTGTGACTTGCTAAAGTTGTCTTGGTTATGATTGTGGTTCCAAGGTGTAGCTGTTTTCTTTCTTGGTGGCTTCAAATGTACAACCCTTTAGGGAAAGTGTTTAACCAGTTACAAGGTACACCAGTGGTGGTTACAAATGGTGACAGGCTGAAACAGCTAAAAGCCAATCTTTACTGAGGTATAGGGCAATACTGAATTAAACAGCTCATTTAAGTACTGTAGAATCAGGGGCATGCTGTCCTGGGGTTGTGTTTTTCTATGTCACCAGATAGAAAATGTCTTCCATTTGCAAAGCATGATTTCCTAGTGGTAGACATCCTGGCATCCTTAAGTATGTCAAACATATACTTAGCAAATTGGTGCCTGAAGAAAAAAGGATAGAACCATGCAGGCTGTGAGCTGCAAAGTCTCCAGACTGGGGTGCATGAGATTCCCCCTTGTTTTGGTATAGGACGGCAACCTGCAGAAGCAGCATGCAAGGTTTCTTTCTGGCTACCTCCATGAGAAAGGAGATCCAGTGTTGCCTGAGCAAAATGGGTGCTGTTAAGAGCACCTTTGGTCCCTTCCTCTTACTTTCTGGATCACCCTAGCAAGTAGAATGATTGGAAGGAGTTTACAGAGGAAGAGACCCATGTAGCTGAAACAGAAGTGATCATCTGCCCAAACCTTCTATTGTGGTACTGTATAGCAGAACTTCTTAAGTTATTTGTTGGGTAAAAAGGAAAACAGGTTTATCCCTGGAACCGGTCAACTTACGTACCAACTGGAGGAAAATTACTGTGTAGCATCTGCTCATGTGAATCTGTCACTGACCTGCTTAATTGATCTGCCAATGAATCCAATTACAATAGGATGTAAGCTGCGTTTATGGTCATCATTCATTAATAGTTTATCTATCAGGCAGTCATGGTCAGCCTGCACATTACTGTAGTGTTGTCTGCAGTCACCTGTATAATCTCATTTTTTCCAGATTGGTTTGAAGGCCTTGAGTACCTGCACTACAGATATCATCTCTTTTACATGTATGTGCATCTTCAACTTTGAGGATCCCAAAGCACGACCTCCCCTCCCCAAGACAGGTCCAAAATGTTTGCAGTTATTATCTGGCTGTGGGATACCTAGGTGTAGAACACCCTTTAGTTCTGTCTATCCTGGGTGGAATGCCATTCTAGTTCCTTAGAAATGCAGGGTATAATAGGCATCATCCATTCTAGGGGCTAAAAGTGCTGGCTCCAATTGGACCTTAGGTATCACTAGAGTTTTCTAATTTGCATTGCGAGCATGAGTACCATTAGCAAGGTGGAAGCACTGCACCTCAGTCTCTTGAGGCATTTTTATGACTGATGTGCTCAACTCCTGTGCTATCTTTTGTTGAAATATCATGCCAAGTATTCCATTTTTTCTTTGAGAGATAAGCCCTCTGGCTTCAAGAGTTTAGAAGTGATCCAAGGGATACCACTTTGTTGGAAGGGGCAAGGGATGATTTGGGAATGCTGAAGGAGAACCTGAGATTTGGAAACAGTCCATGATAAAATGCAGGGCCATGTCTACCTTGTTTTGTGATAATACCTGTATGAGGCAGTCACATAGACAGTGGTAGATGTGAATGCCCTTTGTTCTTCAGTAAGCAGTTACTAGAGCCAGGTACTTTATGAAAATCCATGGGGCAGTAGACTATCTAAAGGGCAAGGAGGTAAACTGATAGCCGGATCCTCCTGTCTCAAACTTGAGGAAACACCTGTAGCCCTTCTGGATAAGAATGTGTGGGTAGGCATTCTTCATATCAAATGTGAGCAGCAGGGCTAGAGGAAAGAAGAGTGTCAAAAGAGCCTGCAGTGTCAGTATTTTAAATTTTGGGACCTTGAGATAAGTATTAAGTCATGAAAAGTTCATGATGGGCTTCCACCGTCTATCCTTTCTTAGTTCAAGGAACAGTCTTAAGTAGAACCTCCTATTGTGGTCCTTTTTGAAAAAAGTTATGTTACCCCCTAGTAGTAGGAACTCCTGAAATGGGGGTGGGTGGGTAGCAAAGTGCACTTGGTATTTTAGCAAAGGAGGAATGCCCCATATTTTGGTTTCCTCACAAACTAGACTTATAACCTTAAGATGTGATTTTCAAAACCTATTTGCATTTTATAATGTTCTCTCAAACATTTAGGTACTGAATTACTCTTCCTGCTTTCCTTAGGGAGCAGAATAAAGAGTCTGAGATGGGGGTTTCAGCAGATGGGAGAAGGGGACATGATCCATATAGTCATGGCTGCTCTTTGAGGCCCGAAGGACCATGTGGTCCCCCCAAACTTTCCCATTTGGTCTACCTAGCACTTTTTATTGTAGTGGACCTTTTCCATTTTTTTTGCTTACCTATCTCAGTAAAGGTCAGTAAAGGTCAGGTTTAGAATGTAGTTTGTTTCATACCTGGGGCATGGGTAAGTATGAATTCTGTTTCACCTTTTGCGTAGTCATGCCCCTTTTATCTGCTTTCCTAAAACTTCACTAGTGGGGGTTCTCAAACAAAACTTCCTTATTCAGAGGCACATTGAGGAAATGCAAGCTGACATCCTCTGACAAGGGCTGTAGCCTAAGCCAAGCATGTCTTCCTATGACTGAGCCCATAGCTGCCACCCTGAATACTGTACCTAGAGTATCATACCCACACTTAATGAGAAGTTTTCCTACCTGACTAACAATCTAGATGAATTCTAATATTTTGTCCTTAGGTCTACATCTGACATTTCCCTAATATTCTCCTTGGTTTGCTCCAGGAACACAGTTTGTCTTATGATTAATGGCCCTAAAGGTCAGAGTGTCAGCTGTACAGCTCTCCCTGACAGTATCATGTGTTGATGTATGAAGTACAAGCTGTAAGTAAAGTTACACAAATATACAGTAATATACAATACAATCGAATTTTTGGTAAAGTTTGTAGTACTACACTGGTCTGTTTATACTACAATAATGATGATACTGTATCATTTCAACTCACACACACACACACACACACACACACACACACACACACACACACACACACACACACACACACACACAAAACACATAAACACACATAAAACACAAACACACATGTACTTCCTCATACAAAATTGTCATATGCTGTGTAGTCAGCCTATACATGGAGAGAATGACTGAATTATTAAACATTTGCTGCATCTTTTTCTCTTTGTGTTAAAGCCTTTTTACGTTTATTGCATGAGAAAGTTAACAATAAGCACCAATGCATTTGCACTGTGTACCCATATCCGACAGCAGACATGCCTATTCACAATTCTCACTTTTCAACCACATCCTGTGAACTCAAGCATTCTTGTATGTGAGATTGCCAATGCTTGACACAATTAACTCAGCCACACTGGCATCAACCTCACTTGCACTGACCTCATGTGATTCTTGTTAAAATACATAAGCTTTACATGAGAAAGATGATCAGAGATAACTGTAGTCCCTGCTAAAAAATAGGTAAGTAGCAATGACTTAAGAGGCCAGATGAAATGACAAAAAAATAGGAAAGGGGTATACAGACTAAGAAATTAAAGGCAAGTAAGCTGGCAAGGAATTTAAGAGAAAAAGAAAAGCAACATTTACCATATTGTTTTTGAAAAATCCATTAAGTTGTTAGAAATGAAAGATTACACAAGAATGGCAACATTGACAAATAATACTAATTGTATAGTACTTTTCTTCTGTTATAATATATCATTTTTGATGCTTAAACAAACAAATCCAGAAAAAAAAACACTTGAAAAATACAGAAGGAGAAAAATCACACTGGATGCAAACAAGTTGAAGTTAGCGCTTTCGTTTACTGTAATACGTAAACTTCCTCAGACAAATTAACAAGGGAAATTAGTGTTTATATAAATATACAAATAATGACATCATTTCCTACACCAAAATTAAGTCTCAATAAAAGTCCTTCAATATACCAAAATAAAAGAATTGCATCCTTATATCAAAGGAACCTCCAACAAGAACATATAAAACAAATGTAAATACATATTACAACCTACACAAAAATTACAAGAAAAAGTATCTATATAAATAAATATATACACACAAATAGGAATAAGAATAAATGTGAAAAACAATACAAGGAAAAATAATTTCCACTTAAAAATAAAAATATATATATATTATTGCATAAAATCTATCTAAGCAATGCCTTCAGTTTTAACACACTCATAATTCTTTTATTTTGGTATATTGAAGGACTTTTATTGAGACTTTATTTTGGTGTAGGAAATGATGTCATTATTTGTATGTTTATATAAACACTAATTTCCCTTGTTAATTTGTCTGAGGAAGTTTACGTATTACAGTAAACGAAAGCGCTAACTTCAACTTTTTTGCATCCAGTGTGATTTTTCTCCTTCTGCATATCTGATGCTTAAGACTGAAACCTTTACATGTACACAGCGTCCTAATTACATGTATTAGTTTTAAACAAATGAGATGTTGGTTAAGAGACCAGGGAACTGTCTTTCATTTTATGCATTGCATCAGCCACAGAAATGTTGGCCTTCATTCCTACTCAAGAGATGAATATTTTATGTGCTGATATGACAGTTACACAGCTGCTGGTGTGAAGCAGCAATTCTTGCTGGCTGGTTTGTGGATGCTGATCCACTAAATGCAGCTATTTCTCTTGCTTATCTGTGCAGGTACATGGTGGTGCAGTGGTTAGCATTGTCGCCTCACAGCAAGACATTCTCCGGTTCGATTCCTGGCTGGGGTGCCTTCTGTGCGGAGTCTACATGTCCTCCCTGTGGTCATGTGGGTTTGCTCCGGTTTCCTCCCACATCCCAAAGACATGCAGCAGGTGGATTGGACACTCTAAATTGGCCCTAGGTTGTGAGTGTGTGCATGTGTGTGCCTTCTGTGGAAGGCTGGGCGCTGGGCTGGCAACTTGACACTGTAAAACTCCACTGCCAATCATGAGCAGACAGATGATCCGCTGTGGCGATCTCTAACTGGGAAAAGCCAGAAGAAGAAGATCTGTGCAGATACAGGCATATGGACTAAAGTCAGAGATGATTTTATTGGTCACACCTGTGGAATAAGATGAAGAACTCAAACCACTGACTGCAGCTTCCCTGGGTGGTAAGGTTGTGCATCACCTATATTAATTTGAATCACTTTACTTGTTGTTGTTGTTGTGTCTTTCGGCTTATCCCGGTTAGGGGTCGCCACAGTGGAACTCCGGTCTGCTAATATTTGGTAGTGGATTTTTACGTGCCAAGTTACCAGCCCTGACACACAACCTTCAATGAAGGCACGCCCATTCACGCATGCCTCCACACAGAAGACGTTCTAGCTGAGAATCGAACGCGACAACGTCTTGCTGTGAGGCGACAATGCTACCGCAGCACCACTACCGTGGAATTTAAATCACTTTACTATGAATTATAATTTGTTGATTTTCCTAAATTGAAAAAAAAAGCATTTTTTTCATGGGAGGGGTGCCTCTCACCCTCTCAAATTTATATATTTCAACTCCAATCTCAAAAAACAGTGGAGAAAATATGATGAAAAGCCACTTGCTAAACTTACACTCATCCAAGTGTAAGGCAATATAGCAGGGAATTCCTGCTTCTTTGCAGATTGTTTCCTCTCAGTTAGTTTAATTTGTGTTTGATTGGTCAAATGAGTGTGATTGTAGTTATACATGACTACCCTCTTCTTGGTCCTTTTCTGAGGTGTCTGTTCATTGTATGTATAACCATAATTTCAGTGGAGAAATAAGTGCTGTTGCTGATAATATGACAATTATATTATCCTAAGAGGACATTAAGCAAAAACTGGAAGGTCAGTGCAGATAGTGTAATACTTCCAAGTCTGTGTGGAAGCCTGATGTTTTGACAACTGATTCCTACCCCCAACTCCTAGTATGTAGATATGGTGAAAGAAGACCTGTGTGTCTCTTGTTTGAGGCACCACGTTCCAGTGACACAAACTGTTTGTAATATGCCATTTCCTGAACTGAGATAAACACTTTAAAACCACTCATATGTATGCCCATATTAAACAGTATGTTAGTGGTTGTTATACCTATCAACCTCTTGATGCAAGAAATCTGGATAAAGACAAAAATTATGAGACAAGAGCCCAAAATTAGGGACATAATTTAATTATTGCTCTTATAAACTTAAAAAGTTGCTAGAATAACGTTTTCTGTTAGCATGTATTTTCTGAAGGATATGAAGTCTGAAAGTCAAATGTTTATTTTTATTTACAGATTTCAATATCCAGTGGTTTGCCAGAAAAACAGATTTTTTTAGAAGGAACAGACCAAAATATGAGGCAAAAATCTGGACATTTTACAAAAATCTGAACAATAGGAGAGGTATGGTGGTTATGATGTCAGTTTAGCAGATTTTGTTGGTGTTTACAGAGTTTATAAATAAAATATCAACAGATGAAAAGCTTGAAAAGCTTGAAAAGCTGGGGGCCATTGAGGGTGGAGTCCTTTACAAAAGGCCTTATTTTCAAGAATGACCATGTCAATGCAGTACTTGTTTTGTTTTAGCTAAAAATAGTGAAAGTTTTGATCAGGTCAGTGAATGTGTTTGAGTCTGAAAATATTTGAGTTGGTATCTCAAAAAAGTTAAAATTGTGATTCAGAGAGGAAAGCATCAATAATTTACTCACATAAACCTATGAACTGTTTAGAAATTTCATAGAATGTCCAGATTTTTGCCACATTTTTTTTTGCTTGTTCCTCATACAATTTGTGGTTTTCTGGCAAATTATTGCAGACTGAAGTCAGTAACTAATAACAGACATTTGAATTTGACAGCCGTGGTGGTGCAGCGGTTAGCGTTGTCGCCTCACAGCAAGAGGTTCTCCCATTTGATTCTCGGCTGGAGCGCCTTCTGTGTGGAGTCTGCATGTCCTCCCCGTGGTCGAGTGACATATAAAGATGTGCAGGTAGGTGTGTGCATGAATGGGTGTGCCTCTTTGAAGGTTGGGCGTTGGGCTGGCAACTCGGCATGGTAAAAATCCACTGCCAATCATTAGCGGACCGGAGTTCTGCTGTGGTGACCCCTAACCGGGAAAAGCCGAAAGACATTACTAGACTTAATATCCTTCAGAAAATGCATACTAATGAAAAACTTGTCACTCTAGCAACTTTGTAATAGTTTCTGTTCTATAGTAGTGAGGGCTAATCATTATTGTGGGATTATGTGCAATATGACAGCAACCTAAGCTTCAAAAATATTTGAAATGCTTGAGATTTGGCCATTTAGCTAAAGATAATTTATGTATGTATGTATGTATGTTGTTGTGTCTTTCGGCTTTTCCCGGTTAGGGGTCGCCACAGCAGAACTCCGGTCCGCTAATGATTGGTAGTTGATTTTTATGTGCCGAATTACCAGCCCTGATGCACAACCTTCAACGAAGGTACGCCTATTCACGCATGTCTCCATGCAGAAGATGCTCTAGCTAAGAATCGAACCGTATTTATTTATTTATTTATATAGCTTACTTTTTTATTGACTGGTTTGATCCCAGTAGGCCTATGGTTTGCTTTCAGATCATTTATACATAGTCAGGTGTATTAGGCTAGGACAATGGAGAAATTCTTAATAATTTTCAAAGAGGCACTTCTGAATAGTCTTTTCAGAAATACATTTCCTAAATGAAAAGATGGCACTGATATTAGGATAAGCACTGAAGAGAAAAAATGAGTTGCCTGATGACATTTTGCTGCAACATAATAAAGTTATTGGGCTGCATTGAAAGTTTGAGAGCAGTAAATGTGATTATTGAAACAGTAGGAATTTAAGTCTGAACAGGGGGAATATATGTGAATTTCAAGACTGCAGTATCTCAGAGTGTATGCCTCCTCTCAGAAGAACAGTGATCCTGCTATTTCATACACGTAGCAGGGGTGGGTAGAGGCATAGCTTTATACATTATTCCCTTAAAGAAACACTTTAATGTTGTAATGAGAATTTACCAATTCACTGTTTTTGTGAAAATTTCACCTTCATTTTCTAAGTATCAAGTCTCACACATCTCACAGAGAGACTAAGTTTTGGAAATGCAAGTTGCAGGTTCAGACGTTTTATGGAAAGAGTTGGTGGAGGAAGTAGCTGTGGATGTTTTAGAGATATGTGCTACTGGTGCAGAAGATGTGCGAATTTGAGAGCTTTGTGTCAGCAGTACTGCATATGCCAGCAGCTAAGCTTGTGTCTGAGTGACACATCAGGTGTCAGAGGATGGAAGATGCGGCGCTTGCAGTAAAGAAGCAGATGCAGGTAGCTTCCTCTTTGTTACAGTTTCAGAGCCAGGAGACTCTAACGAAAGATTCACTTCTATGAAGCTGGTGGTGTGCTTGCAGTTAAAGCAGAACTTATATTTCTCAGTGGACAGTATAATAAATTTGAATGAAATCTCTTGGTATTTCCTTTAGGAATTTTTCTTGTTGTGTCTTACGTTGCCTTACCCACATTTAACATGTCTGGCCGAGGAAAAACTCACATAGCAAAGCATTTGTAGTTTTTTTATTTCCCATCCACTTGGGTCATAAATCTATTGAGTCTTTAGGAACTTATAGTTTCTTTTCTATTCTGTCATGTACAACATCTTTCTTTCCCTCTTCTGGACCTCTAAACTAATTGAGACTGTGGGAATTTGCAGCTTTTTTACTTTGCAGTCTGAAGTACAGCCCTGTCTTAGTGATTTGCTTAATTTAATTTGCTTTAAAATTCAGAGCCCTAAGAACCCTAGACAGAAATAAACTGAAAAAAAAAAAACAAAATATAGTTTAAGATAAATCGCAGAAGAAGAAATTGCTTATTGCAGTATAAAACATAAGTTATCCAAAACAGCAATTGCTACTGAAAAAAAAAGTTTCAGGCACTCTGCCCAGAGATTCTCAAAGTTAGCAGTAATCTTGAGCACTGCCATGCTAATTAAAGCAGACAACATTTGGCATAATTAAGTAAAAGTAGGGCAAGACAATATCATCTTCTGAGGGCTCAGCCTCCATTATGGTCCAGGCAAAGGCAAGTAAAAAACAAAATATGTTCTCCATCATCTGTGCATGTTGGATTAGAAGTAAATGAAAATTAGTAACGGCTATTTAGAGCTCCACAGTGACAGTAGTACATTATAAGCATTACAATTAGGTGAAAATATATGCTCTTTGGTTAGATTTCCAGCTATAATGATCATTTAAGGAACAGAGTTTAACCAAGCTGGACTGTTATTATATGTGGGAAAGGGTTCCTATTATGTGATCGAAGACGCATTCTGTCGAATGCGTCTTGATCGACCATAAAAGAATGAAAAGGCAAAATAGTGAAGCGGCTTTTAAGCTAATTCTTTCCCTGGGAAAGAATTTGCTTAGCCACTTCCATTACTTTGCTGTTTTCGGCACTGTAGTGTGATCTCAGAGTTGGTATATTTCAGTGGGGGGTGTGTGGGGGGAATGTACTGTTTTAAAGTTTTTTTTTTTTTTTTGGAACAGCGATTTTTTTCCCTTGGAAAAAAAATCACTGTTCTGGGGTTTCGACATTGTAAGCTTTTGCTTACATGGGGTCAATTAATCATCATTCGCTTATTTAAGCATTTGATGATGTAATATAGACCCATGTGGGAAAGACCTGATGCCATTATGATTTGAGATGAAAGATATCAAGGTCCTTATTCATAGTCAGAGCCCATTGACAACATTAGTTTTGAAAATCAAAATCAGAACTACTTTATTGATTCCACAGGAAATTGTTTATGTTACAACTGCACAGATAAACATAGATGCAACACATACCCAACACAAATGTTACATAATTAGATATGATAGATACTATACTCTCTTATGTTACCCCACATATATAACAGCAACACCTGACATAGGTACACTGTTGACCATAGCCAAAGTATTAGTTGAGTCTGATACCACATATAGTAGTGGCATGAAAGGGGAAGCCTTTCATGTTAATCACCACTCACACTAGGACATGGGGTATTGCACATTACGATACTATATATATATATATATATATATATATATATATATATATATATATATATATATATATACACGATACAATATAGCATATTGCACAAAGGATAATTGCATTGATGATTAATATTGCACTGAAAAAAAGAGATAAAAGAGAGATAAAAAGGATGGAAAAAAACATGACTAAGAGTTTAATATTGCACCATGTGGTCTCTTTCAGTAGTGGGGGGGGGGTGCTAAGACAGTAGGAGGTGTTATACAGTCTGATGGCTGTGGGCAGGAAGGATTTCCCATGACGTTCAGTGGAGCACTTTACGCTCATGAGTCTCCTTCTAAAGGAACTTCTCTGACCAGCCACCTCTCTGTTGAATGGGTGGTCAATATTTTCCATGATGGACTTTAGTCTTGCTAACATTCTTCTCTCAGCCACAGTTTCAATGGTATCCAGTTCTCGTCCAACTACTGAGCTAGCCTTCCTTACCAATTTATTGAGCCTGTTTGCCTCAGCCTTTTTTATGCTACTACCACAGCATGTCACTATGAAGAAGATAGCACTGGCCATTACAGTCTCATAGAACAACTGCAGCATAGTGTTGTGCTACTACCGTAGCATGTCACTATGAAGAAGATAATGCTGGCCACTACAGTCGCATAGAACAAATGCAGCATAGTGTTGTGCTACTACCCCAAAATGTCACTATGAAGAAGATAGCCCTGGCCACTACAGTCGCATAGAAAACCTGCAGCATAGTGTTGTGCTACTACCATAGCATGTCACTATGAAGAAGATAATGCTGGCCACTACAGTCGCATAGAACAACCGCAGCATAGTGTTGTGCTACTACCGTAGCATGTCACTATGAAGAAGATAGCGCTGGTCACTACAGTTGCATAGAAAACCTGCAGCATAGTGTTGTGTACTACCCCAGCATGTCACTATGAAGAAGATAGCGCTGGCCACTACAGTCGCATAGAACAACTGCAGCATAGTGTTGCCGATTCCAAAGGATCTGAGTCTTTATAGAGAGTGCAGCCTGCTCTGACCCTTTTTACATGTCAACTGCAAGTTTTTTCACCAGTCCAGCATACTGTGCAGATGCACCCAGACAAATACTTGTAGTCCTCAACAATCTCCACTTCAACCCCTCCTAATTGACAGAGGGGTCATTGGGGGACAAGATCATGATCTCACTGGATCTACTACTAGCTCCTTTGTTTTACTGATGATTAATCCCACACCAACTCACAAAGCTGTCCACTATCCTTCTGTTCAGTCACTGACTATCAGCTTTATCCTAACAGGGTCACATCACAATCCTGTTTTGGTTAAACAGCATAATCAGAAAATGAATACAATTTTTTTTTCTTATTTTTCCCCATCCAGCAGCAGCTATTGTAGGGCTTCCACATAGTCAAGGATGACTAAAGGGGCCCTCTCCAGACACAGATATTGCAGGTGCCAAAAGCTGGCTATGATATTAGCTTTAATGGAGGGAATGTCCACGCAGGATTTAACTATTCCAGGGACACTATGCCATTGGTAAAACATTTAATGAAATTGTGGAGCCTTTTAGTTGACAAAATACTGTTACTATAACCACAGATACCTTTAAATTTTAAAGGTGATATAATTAAGAGTTATTATTACCCACCTGGTTTATTAAGTACACAACATTGCTGTTCTGTTTTTGTTGGCTTCACAGACATGCTACAAAAAAAATCAAATAATATAACTTGCTGTGGTTGGAGGCCTCCCAGGACCAGGGGGCCCCCAGTTGCCACAGGGTTCGCTGGTGACTAAAGCTGGCTATGTGACTGTAGTGGCCAGCGCTATCTTCTTCATAGTGACATGCTGGGGTAGTAGCACAGCACTATGCTGCATTTGTTCTATGCAACTGTAGTGGCCAGCGCTATCTTCTTCATAGTGACATGCTAGCGTAGTAGAACCCAGTTACCACAGGGTTCGCTGGTGACTAAAGCTGGCTATGCAGCCAGATAAAAAAAAAAAAAAAAAAAAAAAACTTGTGTAGAGGAACTAGAAAAGGTAGGCTGTAAAGCTCTAAAGTCACAACTTTAGATGGGTAATTCAGTAAAAGTGAATGATTTTGTGGCTGTTTTCTTCTGTCTTCACCTGTTTTTTTTACTAAATATTTTAATAAAAAACTGGGGAAAATGAATTTCAAACCACTCGCCAGCAAACCTCTCAACTGTCAAGATTTTTGGAGAATGCTCAGATTTTTGCCTCATATTTTTGGCCTGTTACTCATAACATTTACGGTTTTCTGGAAAATCACTGAAGACTCAAGTAACTAAATAATGACAGATATTTGAGTTTCAGACTTCATATAATTCAGAAAATGTGTACTAACACAACTCTTGTTATTCTAGCAAGTTTCTAAGAGCAATATTTAAAATCTGTTCCTATTTTTTGGGTTTTTGTTCTGCCCCCCCCCGCTTTGTCCATATTTCTTGTGTTAAGAGGTTGACAGTTAAGATCACCAATAACCTGAAAACAAATTTCTGGGATTATATTGTCATGTAGCTGTTGAGGCCTGATTTAGTATACTAACGACCTTTACCTTCTTTGGAGCCTATTTCGTAAAACACTAGTAAACATACAGTAACTAGTAAATGAAGACTGGAAAAGTAAATGTAATGTGACATTCATAAATCAAAGAGCAGAATGAATTCTCTCACGCTGTAGCTAAATATTTCACCAGTAGATGTCAGCATTGCTATGTGAAACAGTTTATTTATTTATTGGTTTACATACTCTATAACATAAGACTAATGGAAAAACATTCTATATGTAGACCTGTATAATAATATTATACCCTGATAATGTTGCCCTTAATAAGTATTTTGCAACTTTCTTATAGTTGTCTAAGGAAGTATAATATAACTCATTGGTTCATTCTGTCTTATAAATGTTAATATCTCTATAATTATTAAATAAAATATTGAATAACTGATTACTGCAAAATCCAGAAGGTCTGTCATGCTGTTATGCTTGGTGAGGTTACTGGGAAGGAAGGAGATTCATTCTTTTTCCAGCAAACTATTGCTTACTGTTTACAGACCGAACATGGTATTATTTTATGCAAAGAAGATATGTACACTAGCAATGTGAACCACATGGCTGGAATGTCCCCAGTGTGTATTGCCATGGCTATTTTTATATAAATTTTGACATTTGGCACTACTATTGTTTAAAGCCTGACGCTTCATCACTGCATAGAGAATATTGCAGGATCTCAACCAAACTCATGAAGCACAGCGCACAGGAATGTGTGAGGGTCATCAGACCTGCAGCAGTGTCAAAGGAAATGATGCATTTACTAGGCTTTAAATGTAATTAATCTATCTAATGAAACAGCACAATGAAGACTGGCTTGTCTGTTGAAAGTGTTGTTAAAACGTTTGCTCGGACCACAGGATAGTCAGTGGATGATTTTTTTTTTGTTCATTTGAGTAGAAATGTAGTCCACTTCATATATTTTTAATAATAATCTATTCTAGTACATAATCTCTGACAGCCAGAGAATGCTGTATTTATTTTTGCAATTTTCATCAAGGTACAAACAATGTAGTTTCTGTAGCGATAACAAAAATGGAACTACAGAGGATGTGGTCCGTCTATGAGATGGGTCACAGGAAATGTATTAGTTATTAATTTTAGCATAACTACATAACTAAGCGAAAGACATTACAGTGATAGCCAAAGTAAATTCCATTTCTAACCAATGATTTCGAAAAGGAAGTAAGTCAGAGCACATATTAAAAAAATGAAGCAGAGGTTATAATCTTCACTCCTAAATTTTAACACTGAAAGAGAGAGCACATTTACTTGGCAATTTAAACACGAAGCCAATTAAAATAATAATAGCTGACAGGGAATTGAACATAACTGTCATCTTTACAAAATTCAGAACTGCTTTCTGTATGTGACAATTGTGACAATATCCTGTGTGTTAATTTACAGCACTGAATTCCTGGGGAGCTAAGCTTCTGTATCAGAGCAGTATTGCAAGCTTTATTTTGTTTTACTTTATTTTATTGTAACTGTTTTTATATGTATGGAAAGTATACTGTGGGACCATTTCAATAATGATCTGTACATTCACAGCACAACTTTACTGGTGGACAGATTTTGTGACTTAGAGCAGTGCTGAAAGCTTTGTTTTATTTCAACTGACTTTTTTGGTTTTGTGGAAAATATTCTGAGGGCCCATAGTTCTGGATAAAGAAAACAGTGCTGGTCTTTTACAGCTGATCCTTGGTCATACTCGGTAACTCTAAGCACCTTAGAGAGTAGCCAGAAGCTATTTGTGACCACACATTGCTTGTTGTTGCAAAGACGCAAAGAAGTACTTTCAAATCTTCACATGATCTCCGTGAGTAGAAGGATCAAAAGGATATAGGAAATATACTTACAGTAAGCTTGTTAAAAACTGAATTTGGATAATTGTATTCCAGTTATAACTCTTTCCTTTCAAAACTAAATTAGGATAACTGTATCCAGTTACAACCGTTTCTTTTCAGTGATTACATATTACAAAAAGTGGTACCATATTTGACAATACCCATTTAGTAATACTTTTTTTACTGTGTTGTCACCTTTAATATTCTTTATTTTCTATACTTACCATAGTTAGGTTAAATGTCTAACCTTCTTTCAGGTAATTATTATGGGGGGTTTCCATAATTTTGCATTGGAAGATTTATTAAAGAATTGTTTCTTAACTTCCTGTAAAAACTGCTGTGTATATTATAAATTATTTGTGAACTCAGTCGATGAATGAGTACGTTGCAAGAAAATAAATGAGTTACCTTGAATACTGCAAAGCAAATATACAGGGAAAACTATATACTGAATACAGTCAGCAGCTTTTACTTTGAAGTCTATTGCCAAGTATATAAAAGAATAGTCATATGAAAGGGATTCTGTTAGTGCTGAGTTGTATAGTGGGTCAAAAAAAATCCTACTGCTTTAGTAGGTGAAGAAAATACTAAGCAAACCTCACTACGTGATGTAATTGTTATAAATGAGAATGTGAGCTGTAAGCACACCTCACTACGTGATGTAATTGTTATAAATGAGAATGTGAGCTGTAAGCACACCTCACTACATGATGTAATTGTTATAAATGAGAATGTGAGCTGTAAGCACACCTCACTATGTGATGTAATTGTTATAAATGAGAATGTGAGCTGTAAGCACACCTCACTACGTGATGTAATTGTTATAAATGAGAATGTGAGCTGTAAGCACACCTCACTATGTGATGTAATTGTTATAAATGAGAATGTGAGCTGTAAGCATACCTCACTACGTGATGTAATTGTTATAAATGAGAATGTGAGCTGTAAGCACATCTCACTACGTGATGTAATTGTTATAAATGAGAATGTGAGCTGTAAGCACACCTCACTACGTGATGTAATTGTTATAAATGAGAATGTGAGCTGTAAGCATACCTCTCAACATGCAGACATTAACAACAGGTACAAAGGCCCTTGAAATGGAGATATATCCAGCCTACAATGTGATCATCTAATTAGCATAACACTAAGGGCGGCACAGTAACCCGCGGTGGTGGTGCTGCGGTGGCATTGTCGCCTCACAGTAAGATGCTGTCTTCTACGATTCTCAGCTAGAGCATCTTCTGCATGGAGACATGTGTGAATAGGCGTACCTTAGTTGAAGGTTGTGCATCAGGCCTGGCAAGCCGGTACATAAAAATCAACTGCCAATCATTAGCGGACCAGAGTTCTGCTGTGGCGACCCCTAACCGGGAAAAGCCGAAAGACACATACATACATACATACATACTGAGGGCAGCACAGTGATGCAGTGTTTAGCATTGTCAGCTCACAGCAAGAGGTTCTCCAGTTTGATTCTTGGCTGTGGTGCCTTGTATGTGGAGTCTATATGCCCTCCCTGTGTTTGTGGGTTTCCTCTGGGTGCTCTGGTTCCCTCCCACATTCCCAAGACATGCTGCAGGTGGACTGGACACTCTAAATTGGCCCTAGGTGTGAGTGTGTGCATGTGTGTGCCTTCTGAGGGAGGTTGGATGCCAGGCTGGCAACTCAACACTGTAAAACTCTACTGCCACTCGTTCTATGGACCAAAGATCTGCTGTGGTGACCCCTAATGAAATCAGCTAAAAGGGGAAGCAGAATTAACATAGGTTGGAATACCAATTAGCACATAACTTTTCCCTTTCCCAGTAAGGAATATGGGATATTATTTAGAAACAAATATTTAAAAAAGAGAGTGGCAAAACTGATGGAGAAGTTTAAGCACATTATTAAAGAGAAAGTATAAAAATCAATAGATTTTGATGAACTGTACTGCAAACTTCTACCAGACATGGTAATTTATTTTTGCTTCTAAAAAGAGGGATGTAAGATGTATGTTCTTTGTCTTTAAGTTGCTGTTGTTACTAGTATGCTGGTCATATAGTGTGTCTTCTGGGTAGTAGACAGTTTCAAAAATCATGTGTGATGAGGGAGATTCAAATAATTGTGCAAATGGGTAAATCAAGCCTGTAAATAGAGTTATGCCTCCAAAAATAGGTACATCATGTTCCAGGGTAAGCCAGGAATTAAAATAGGAATGCCCCTCTAAAATACAAAGAGTGGACAAGACTGGCTATATGTTTTTAACAAAGAATTTTTCCTGAGGTAAGTGTGGCTCAAAATGTTTAAATAATCAAAGGAAAAGGAAGGAAGGTGCAGAAGAAAGTAAAATGTTATGCATAGTGTATCGTTAACCAGTACATTCACAGGTGTCCCACTATCGTCAGCCATAGCTACACAGGGGAGGGTGTGCCCTTACTCAGTGCATTTACAGGTGTTATAAGTTCATAGATGAATACTAAGCTAACTGCCCTTGGGAGCCATTTTAAGCCTAGCCAATTGCCCCATGTGAGAATCAAACCCTGCCCCTTTTGTCTATCAGGTAAATACCTTAACCATTATGCCAACCTGTCACAAGATGCCTTGTGATATTCACAGGTGTCCCAGTATCTTCAACCATTCCTACCCAGGGGCTGACATGT
>NC_056735.1:145913231-145940731 GCF_019279795.1 Protopterus annectens
AAAACAATCTCTTCATCATACAAATTATTATTTCCTTTACTTCACAAAGGAAAATGTCTTTTCTCCAAATACTGGGATAACCAAAACTCTCTCATTACAGAGGATCAAAAATTACTAGCCATAAAAACCAGTATAGAACTATCTCCCTTCAAAAAACTCTTATACACTCAATTGATGTTAAATAACAACTCCTATTTTACCCCTGTAAAAATTAACCAATTTAATTCCAATAGCTCTCCTATTTGTACATGCTGTCCTGGTGTGAGAGCTGACTTATTACATATTATGTGGCACTGCAATAACTCCCATAAATTATGGTGCTCCCTCAAAGTGCGTCTCAAAAAAATGGGTTACCACAATTCTACCCTCTCATGGGAAATGGCTATCCTAAACATTCCCCCTCCTAGTCTGCCTAAATTACATCTTCATATTCTAATAATGCTGTGTTCTCTCATAAAACTTTACATCACCTATAATTGGTTAGATCGTACCAAATTATGTTGGCGGGGATTTAAAGATATGGCTATCAAATATATCTCTGCCCAGAAGTTCATCATAAATGGACCTAAGAAGAGAGTTTACTTCAGTAAACTTTGGAAAAGCCTGTTTGAAGTAATTCTGTGTGATTAAATTATGGTGATTGTATAAAATTTACCTTACATCTTTTTTTGTTATCCTTTTTATCCTTGTCTGAGGAGTTTGTATTTCATAATGCAAGTTTCAAGTGAGGCTGCTAATATTTAGTCCTATAACTAGTGACACTGTGTAAATGCTGTCATGGTAGCTTTGTAAATATTGGTTTCTTTAGGTTGTTGTTGTTAATTAGGGTACTATGCATACCTCAATATATACTACTCCTTTCCTCCGTTCAACGTATTAGGCTTTCATGTTTATCTTTTTCCTCCGAACAATGTTGCAAGCTATTCTGTATGTAATATTTGTTTTTTCTCATTGTTTGTACCACTACATGTATGCATGGTTTATATTATAAAATAAAAAAAAAAATATTTGAGAAAAAATACTGAATACTCAAAATACTGAAACTCAAAATACTGAAAACACATATTATGCGTAAACTCAGAACAACATAACATAATTTTACCAAATATATGGCAAGCCCCTGCATTCCCCTGCTAATTAAATATCAACTCCAAGATTGCACATTAAGTGCAATCTTGGAGTAGATATATATAATTAGCAGGGTGGGGTGCAGGGCTTGCCCCCGCATATATTTGGTAGAAATTGCTATGATTTATGTTGTTTAAGCTGAGTTTATGCATAATATGTGTTTTCAGTATTTTGAGTTTCAGTATTTTGAGTATTCAGTATTTTGAGCTTTCAGTATTTTGGTCTTCAGTATTATGAAGTTTTGTCATTTTCAGTATTATGAAGTGAATCCATATATATATATATATATATATATATATATATATATATATATATATATATACACACACACATATATATATGCATATGTATACATGTATATATGTATTATGTGTGTGCATGGCACATCTTGACTTGGCAATATTTGCCCACTCTTCCTTGCAAATGTGCTCAAAATCTGTCAGATTGTAAGGGCATCTCTTGTGCACAGCCCACTTCAGGTCACCCCACAGATTTTCTATTGGATTTAGGTCTGGGCTCGGGTGCTGTGGACCTGATAGCTGAAAATAGTACACTGCTGTTCTGTAAAACTGAATTTAAAGGTACCGCATCCATCTGTAACCCATAATGCATAAGAAACATTGCCAATACAATTTTGAGAAATCCGCTTGATGTTGGTAAGTTGTATGCAAAGTTCAAGACGTCAGTCACTGTAGCAGTAACACTGCTTTCCTTTTAGCATGCAGCTGCAGCACCACCACATCACAATGTGTGGCTGTCTGAAGTATGTGGACTTGATGGCTGACCTGTGAAGAGCATGAAAAACATCAGGGTATATAGTAATGTTAATGTAGAGCTGCTGCTACACTAGACCAAATGATTACTTCTACATGTAAACATCAATGCACCTTGCAAAAAAGTTAATACTGTCTCATGACTGTAGATGAATGGTACACTAGCTAAAGTTCAACCAGGATTGTTAAGGAGAATTCAGCCTTCAACTGCAGTCAACTACACTACAAGGTGTCTTGCAGTATGACTTAGATTTTCATGCATTTAAACACTGAAAGAACTGGAGTGTTTTGTGGGAGCGGCTCATCTGTGGGTGTGGCTCAAATAGGGGTGTTCCTTGAGTTTGGTGTGGGTGGGGCTTAAGGGGTGCCGGAGCACTACTTCGCCTAGGGCGCCGTTTCAGCTAAGGCCGGCCCTGGTTGCGCTGGTTCCAATGGACCAGCCCATGTAGGTCAGCTAGTAAGTAATAGGTATATATGCATACGCACATGCAGACAACAATATGTTGAAGTACATTCTCTGTAACACATGCACTCCATTTATTGGCATAAATAATTTGAATGTGCACAGACAAGCAAATACAGTAGCTGGAATAATAGGCTGCGCAGATCAGGAACAGGTCAAATGACACTGTATCACATCCCAATTACCATCGGTAATCCGTACATGGACATATTGCAACATCTGTCCACTGTATAACATGCTAAATACCGATTACAAGATAACTGGAGTGAAGTGTCGGTGTCATAATGACTACGGATATACACATGTATATACCTAGGTTACGTTACAGCAATTACGGGTAACATATGTTCAGACCGGGCATATGTTAATGGGAGGTCCAATAAACAAACGTCTACCTCCCACACCTCCCCAGCTAGGCCGGTGAGACATACAGACACGCAATAAAGGTAAATACACTGCTGCTTTCCAGACCACCGGCAGGAAACTACCAGTGGGAGAGATCTGCAAGGTCTACACTTTAAACATGAATCACAGGGTCCTTTGCGGGACACCAAAGATTTGTCTTGTAGGTGAACCATTAATGACTGACATGACCAGGATGTAGCTGTACATGGAACAGTTGGTTGTGCAAGTCTGATAACACATAGGTTGACAAAATGTATGACATGTGTCCTGACACGGGGGGAGTGGGCAGTGTGTAGGGGTGTGTTCATACCCCAGCTGCGCTCACAGTAAGGATGAGTGCTGTAGAGGGGTGTCAGGTAAGGCAATCATGGGTATGCAATAATGGGCCTAAGTGTGCAGGTGTTAGTTGGCAGAGATGCATTAGGCCCGCCCCGTGGAAGTAATTGATATTCCTATGTGGGCATAGTAGATGCCCATACCTCCCAAACTGTAAGAGCACATCTACTGAATAGTCTGTAAACCATTGGGGGAACACATAGGGACTATATCAGTGAACTGTACCCAATTATCATGGACGTCCATGATTACAAATCAGAATCTAACACAGTCCTAGCTAAACCCTTCCAGAACTAGTGATATTAGGTCGACAGGTGGCGGAATACACGTAATGACTAATGACAACACATATATATATATATATATATATATATATATATATATATATATATATATATGTGTGTGTGTGTGTGTGTGTGTTACTGTAGATATACACATGTACATACCTAGGTTATGGTACAGCAATTACGAGTAACATATGTTCAGACCGGGCATATGTTAATGGGAGGTCCAATAAACTAACGTCTACCTCCCACACACCCCCAGCTAGGCCGGTGAGACATACAGACACACAGTAAAGGTAAATACACTGCTGCTTTCCAGACCACCGGCAGGAAACTATGAGTGGGAGAGATCTGAAAGGTCTACACTTTAAACATGTATCATGGGGTCCCTTGTGGGACACCAAAAATTTTCCTTATAGGCAACGCCATGATGATTGATGTTACCAGAATGTAGCCGTACACGGAACAGTAGGTTGTGCAAGTCTGATAATACATGGATTGACAAAATGTATGACATGTGTCCCTACACGGGGAGAGTGGGCAGTGTGTACGGGTGTGTTCATACCCCAGCTGAGCTCACAGTAAGGATGAGTGCTGTAGAGGGGTGTCAGGTAGGGGAATCATGGGTATGCAATAATGGGCCTAAGTGTGCAGGTGTTGATTGGCAGAAATGTAGTAGGCCTGCACCTTGGAAGTAATATTCCTATGTGCGTATAGCAGACACCCATACCTCCCAAACCTGAAGAGCACATCTACTGGATAGTTCGTAAACCATTGGGGGAGCACATAGGGACTATATCAGTGAACTGTACCCGATTATCATGGGCATCCTTGATTACGAATCAGAATCTAACGGAGTCCCAACTAAACCCTTCCAGAACTAGTGATATTAGGTGGACAGGTGGCGGAATATACGTAATGACTAATGACAACATGTATGAGTCATAAACAGCATGTACCTCGACAAATGTGAATGAATACATATACCCTGGGACTGTCAATGTGTCAGGTTAATAGTACCAATCATCTAAATGTGTCCCTGAGGGTGGTATGCAGTGTCCCTGATACAGTGTTTATTCTCCCCATTCATATGTGAGGTCTGCTAGTGATGGAAAGCGCATATTCCGCCTACTACCTTAGGTAGATGGTGGCATAATAGGTTGAGGTTACCACCTGTTTGCCTTTGTGAGGGACACTCCCCTTTGGGCATTTGTGTCCTGCAAAATGAATGTTATTATGGCACATGGCCTGTGATTTCGGGAAAAGAAGCCATATATTGTCTGTAATGGTTGCATAAAACAATTATGTTGTATCTGAAACATCTAGATGTTATAGGAAACAGTATTAGCAACTATAATGCTACAAGAATAACCTTTACTTATGCAAACCGATGAAGTTGTCTATTTTCTACTGGCTCTGGGTATGTGTTGCCTTGGCAAATCTGACATCTCTACATATAGGTCCTATAGGGCTGCCACCTTTCCAAATGGCCAAAGTGGGACCTGCTCCATAGAAATGTCAGATGTACCAGGTCAGAACATACCTACAGCCGTGCATAGTACAGAACTATACATATTAGCACAAATAAAAGCTTAGTCTAGCAGCAGTCAAGTTGTTTATGCTACTTCACATAACATATAGAAGTGTCATATATACAATAACTGTTATATGCAACTATTAGAGAAATGTAGAATATAATATTGTCCTGTAATCAGGACATTTGCTATGTCTAGATTATTTTTGCATGACACATACACCTAAGGAGGGACTATCCCACGCAAAGTGGGACAGGTGTTAATCCTAAAGTCTCACCTCGGCCAATTTAAAAGGTGGAAAACCTACAATAGGTATGTGGTAGCATGACCCGGAAGACGGATGTGGTTCCCAAAACACATTTATTTGTCTGCATTGCAGAGTATCAGTTCCCATGTATCAGCCAGATGGGAGCAGATTGTATGAGGAACACGCATATAATATGATTAACTCACTGGACAGGCCGCCGATTCTGTACAGACAAACGCCATGCCGTTGCCTAATGGTCAGCCATAAGCGATACTGTAGTCATGTAGTCCGATGTAATAGGCATTACAAGGGATCGCGCCCACCCAGCATGAGTGACAAATGCAAGCACCAATGTTGGTGCATGTGCAAGTGAGGGAGCGAGCAGGTGTAAGCGTGTTTGGCTACCAGTATGAGAGTATTGCACTGTTAAAGAAATGTGGAGTCCAAACAAGTGTAAGAAGCTGTAACCAGAGGTCAGCAGTGCTTAACACCGCGCAAACCACGCACAACCACTCCCAACTGCTGCAATGTGCCTTACACTCTTTGTATCCAATGGCCTTGTTCTGGCTGCAAACAAATAACCATCCTTTGCAAGTGTTGGTAGCAACACCCTGCACACACAGCTAATGTGAATTACCAATACACCATGGAAAATATACAGACAATAGGCAGTACCACACACATACCATACAGCACAGTCATCCAACAGTATAGCAATGTACCGGCAGATATGTCTGGACCACTGGTGTTTGCAGACCTGGCCGTCTTGTGTTTACTTGTGTGAGCATGCCCAGTATGACCATTTTGCATGTTGTCGACTGATTTTGCCATCATACCTTCATGTGTTTGAGCATGCCCAGTATGGTCAACTGTATCGCATGTGTTACATGTCCAGGTAGTCAGTACTGTGGTGCCGACTTCTGCATTGTGCACTGACAGATGGCATGCTGTGTCTGCAGGGTATCCATCGGTCATGTGGCATTAACTGTTGCTACATGTCTGCACAGTGTGGGGGGACATCCGACTGTATCCACATTCATACACAGCACTGGGGTGGGGGTGCACCTGACTGTTACATGTGTACGTTGGAAGGGGGACACAGCTGCCCCTTGTACACTTTTGCTACTACTGTACTGGTATGTCAGGTACACCATTTCAGTGTGTAGACCTACCTACTGTGCTGGCTAGAGGAATACCAGTGTACTCCAGATCTTAGCTTTAATTACCAACATATTAGTTTCATACGTCCTAGCCTTCACAACCTACATCCAACTGCCTGGCCTGCTGTAGTCTGTCTTTGTGTGTCTGTGGGGGGGGTCATCCATTGGGCATATTCAGAGGCCATTGTACAGCATTTGTCTGTGTTGATCTACACCTGTCCAGCTGGTTGAGACTTGTGTGGGCTGTATGGACACACATGATGCTCAGCCCATTACCTGCAGTGGGTTAGGACACCCTGTGCACTATTGGCTACTATGGTGACCCCAGTATGTGCTACAGATGTCATGGTGCCACTATGGACATCTACCATCCACTGCCTTAACATTCGGCCACCAAATTCCCTTGCATGCTCACATCCATACCATAGCTACAGGTAACAACACATTTGAATACAACTGCCAATTGGTACGTTGATTGACTTACCTTGAGGGTGTGCCAGACCTGAGGATGGTGCTGGAGGGCTGCCTATGTTAGATGCACACAGTGCACTTCCTATACATGGCTGAGCACAGGTAGTGTCATGTTTGGCATCCCTTTTACTGTCTGTACGAGTCAGAGAGGGTGACATTCCCTGGGTACCTACTGTGTCAGTGCATATGCTATGCATTGCCTCTTTGCCAAGGCCAGGTCATACTGGGCATGACTCCTTCTGCCTACTGGGTCCAGCTCAGGTAGTTTCTCCTCCAAGTTACTCTGTGCCTGTACAGGCATTGGCAATGGTAGGGGGGCAGTGTGGCCCTATCCCATGCTGTTCCTGCTGCAGCTTTTTCTGCAGGATCATATTGTGTAGCATAGCACATACCATAACAATTTGGGTGCATGTAGCTGGTGAACACTGCAAGGCTCCACTGGATGTGTCCAGACACTGGAACTGTGACCTGAGCATCCCAAACACATGCTCAATTATATGTCTTGCCAGTGTGTGTACCTCATTATGGTGTAGTTGTTCAGGTGTGTGCGCATTTCTGATGGGTGTCATCAGCCACGGCTCCAGTGGGTACCAAGCACCCCCCACTAGGTGACCGTAGGGGATATCCATATTGGCAAAGGTGTGGTACAGCTGCATCAGATGCCATATATCGGAATTGTCATAGCTTCCAGGGCAGCCAGCACACACATTCAGTATAATGCCCTGAGCATCGCATACAACCTGGCAGTTGATGGAGGGGATGCCTCTGTGGTTAATGTAGGCCCTACCTCGCTCACCAGGTGGTGCTTTGATGCATACTTGCATGCAGGCTATAGCACCCACTACCCCAGGGTAGTCTGCTATTTGGTGGAAAAGAGCATATTGCTGGTCAACACCTCACATGTGTTGAAGAAATGTACGTGCTCACTGGCTTGTGGTGACATGGCATCCAGGAACTGGTGGAATACTCTAGATGCAGATGCCTGTGAGATCCCCATGATATCCCCAGTTGTGCTTTGGGAGGTACCTGTGGCTAGTATACCTAGGCCTACACATACCTTGGTATCCACTGGGATGGGGTTCCCTCGGCCTGTTTGATGTGTCAGGTGTGGCCAGCACAGCTCAACAATCTGCTGTAGGAGGTCTCTGTCCACCCCATAGAGCTCCACTATCTCCAGCTCATGTAGCCCCTGGTAGGTTACCCTGGGTCTGTACAGTCTTCTCTGTCTCCTCACTGATGGTTGTTCGGCATCATTCACATCCTTACCACCCTCAGCCTCCTGCACATGTTGGTCTATGTTGCCTGCTGCAGCCCTTCTCATTTCGTTGGATTGTTTTGTAAAATTTTCCCGCATATATATACCGGTGATGTAGAGTGTGGAAAAAACCCGTGGGTATGGTGCTTGCTCACTTTATCGTAGTGTTCTGGGCTGGGCTGGGCCTGCAATCTGCTGATTGTGATAATTATCACCTGTTTGCCCAGCTTGTTCACCTTGACTACTCTCCTACTGCTGTTGTCCCTCCCAATTGCACTAGGCAGGTATAGACACACCCCTTGCTTAAGGGTGCTAAGGCAGGAGCAATCCCGAGACACAGGGCTCCAATGTACGTACAGTATGCCTGACACCCTCCCCCCATGATTTCACCTATATTTGAGACCTGCACCCACCTATCTATACACATACACTCTTGGGATCTGCATCACACCCTCGGGATAAACGGGATTCACTATTTTTCACCTTGTTTGCATAGTATTGACTTCTAATGCGTAGTTACATGACCCATACTGAGCCTCCACAAAAATAACCACTGCTTACTGTCGCACAGATCCACACACAGCTGGTTAAAAGCTCCTTACTATCACCATATTTGATGTCCCTTGTTCTTCCCACCAACAAAACAACTGGGCTCTGCATGACTCGAACCTGGGACCCTGCACACCACAGACGATGTGCGTTACCACTAAGCCATGGCAGATATACAGACATCTGAGGTTATCATGTACAAATCATCCAGCACAGGCATTCAACAGTATAGGACATGTATTCCATCATGTAGATTTATGTGTGCTAATGTCCACATACACACACACACACACACACACACACACACACACACACACACACACATATATATATATATATATATTTATATGCACACACACACACACACACACATATACATATACACACACATACGTAGATATAGAATATGTATCACAACAGTGGACCACGTGACACCAAAGCATTAGACAAGAATGAAAAGGAAACCACATGTTCCTCCTGCATTGTGTAAGGCAAGTGTGTCTCTGTGCATCGTACAGGTTCAGACTGTATTAAGGGTAAGATTAGGGCTGCTGACATTACTCACCAGACCTATTGCCGAATGTATGTGTATGTCTTGCCAACCCAGTCTCTTGGCCGATTGTGACATTTATGGACACTATATAGGAAAACAACAAAACACGCTCCTCAACACATCCTGGAGCTAGCCACTCACAGATACCAACACATAGGATATGACTGCCAAACACACACATCTGTCATGCTTTGGAATAGAACACCTACCTGTACATTCTATCACACTACAGTGTTACGCAGTTACAGAACGCGCTACCGAGATTAATGGGACACAACACTCCCAGAGGTGTACTTCTAGGTGGGTGACATCATCAGCAATGGAAAAGTCAGTGATAGGGATTGTATGGAGTGTGAGCAGTCTAAAAGCATTATTCTGTCCCCAGGCAGACGAAGACACACACAAACACACACACACACACACACACACACACACACACACACAGTTGGCATGGCTGGGATTAGAACACAGACCTAACTACCTTATCACACTACAGCATTACGCAGTTACAAAATGTGCTACCAAGATTACTGGGACACAGCGCTCCCAGAGGCGTAGTTCTAGGTGGGTGACATCATCAGCAATGGAAAAGATGGTGATAGGGATTGTATGGAGTGTGAGCAGTCTAAAAGCATATTTCTGTCCCCAGGCAGACGGAGACAAGCACACACCAGTGGTGTGATCAGGAAAACTGCCTATCTACGGACCACTATTACAATACTAGATACAAGCCGTGCCACGGACACTACACTTTTCAAGACTGTCAATATGACCTTCTAGGAATGTGGACATCGACATGGATGCTGGCAGTTGTGATGTACATACCTGTGAACCAGTGTGTTCAATGTTGGAATCCATCCTGAAGTGGAGTATGGCCATCTGTTGACTGGACGACCACTATCACTATACAGGGTTACAATGGCCATACCCATACACATAGAGGCACATAACTGACACACGGTGTCACATGGCATGCTCACATACTTAGTAGCACACGGCCGTTTGGAATGCACTATGTGTCCATCTACACAATGTTATACTGGGCATACTCACACACTTAGTAGCAAAGGGCTGTTTTGTATGCACTCTGATTCTAAACACGGAATGGCACAGTGGCCATGCTATTACAGTTAGACATGAATAACACATTGTAATGGACTCTGGTGTTGATAGTTGTCTTTGTTAGCATGAACACTGCACTACATATATCTGACACCGGTCTTCTACACAATGTTTGCTGCTGTCCGTCCCCTTAGATGTACCAATCTAAACCTGGCACACTAATACCACCCATGGTGATGTCCTGCCAGGAGTGGCTACTTCGCCCATATAGTGCCATTCATAGATGAATGTCCTGAGACCAGGTTAACACCCTGACACCTACAGGACAACTGCATTGTATGTGTATGCTAAACAGTGCTAGATGTGTAGCGTTCGTAATCACAGCTGCCCAATGTAGATCCAACAATGAGGAATAATGATATCTGTGCAGTGAGGAACACCTGGCTGAAGGCTCAGTTGTGCACAATAGCACTACCACCGTATACCTTGGATACAGACATGTGGGCCGTAACACCGTTACGGACCGCTCCAGGTGGTGGTGTCCCCACGTACATGAAGGCTACTCACATGTACTGACCAGTACACCCTCAAAAGGCATCACAGATGTGTCAGGTGCAGATCACAGTATCAAAAGCCGCATTCTAGGATGTAGCCCTCAGACATCACCATGTCCTTGGACCAGCAACACACATCCATACATGTGGTAGAACATATATTAGTACAACACCATGTGACCCATGACCAGTTGACTGTACCTAGCTCCACAGCAACTGTGCAGACTACCCATGTACTGACACAGTTGCATCATGTGTTATGCAATGCAATGATACCACTGTTCATAACCAGGTCAGCTGTACACATAACAGGGGCCCTGAGTCATATGCAGCAGTAACAGATGACTGTTGCTGTACACCAGTAAACACCCTCATGTTTGGATATGACATACATGTACCTGCCGTGGATATGTACATGCCACACACACACACACACACACAAAACACATATGTACATAGCATAGCTGTTGCTGTCCTTCATGCAGACAGGTGGCTACAGCAATTACACACATGCACGTGGAAGGTAGTTCCATGGCTGTTGAATGCTAACAGTGCATAAGGTGTGATTTCAATGTTGACTGAGTTAACATTCCCTCTGTACTGGTTACCCATGACAACTATCATACCATACAACAGTCCATGTGTCATGTATGTCATCACACATGTCCACCAATTGCAATGCCTACAAACATGGCTAAATGATAGGAATGTAGGACCTACACACATGTGCATGTAGTGGTGTGCATTCAGCTACCATGTGTGTGCAGTAGCTGATGTTTGCAATTGACGTGTGTCTTGCTACAACATGCAGTTGCAATGCAGCCCCATCATTGCCAACTGTATATGGTGATATACTGACAGTACGGTAAGATGTACATCAGGTATGGATGGATGTGTGGACATAACTAAGTGCTGGGCCATCTTTACAGATGGATGTTTGCTGAAGACAGCTCACAGGTGTGTCACAAACCGTCCTACCATAACATGTGCAAACAATAAGCTATGTTTCTGTTAATTGAAAGGGAAGACATACAACCTACACAGCGGTCAGGGTGTCACTGATTGTAAATCACTTGACACTTGTAACACTTAAGACCTCCCTTATGCATATATCAGCACAATTGTCAAAGGTAGCGTCGGTACACATTGTAATGTGGGCAATACTGCTGCATATCTGTCATACATATCATAAGATAGCAGGTGTTTGATTCATAGTACTGCCATGTGTGTTTGCTTGTGTGTCCATATATGCCACGTATGGTGGGGAATACATCCCGATTGTTACTCACACTCCTGTACACTGCTGTAGAGATCTGTACATACTGCAGTGTAGAAAGCAAGACATAGGCAGGGGTGGGGTGTGTATCACACACATGTGAGCTATCTGTATGTGCATGACATAGGTGCATTCAATTGTGGACTCCACAGTGTGTGTGTGTGTGTGTGTGTATGTATGTATGGCTGTCTGGTCCATGGAGTGAGGATGTATGTTACCATAGTGAACAGATAGGACCCCTAACCCCTCCAGGTGATGCAATGTGGAAAGGCCACAGAAATACCTCACTAAAAGAATCACAGGCCTAAAGCAGATGCCCTACACTGACCGCCTTAAAAAACTCCAGCTATACTCTGTCGCATATCATCTACTCAGAGGTGATCTTTGCTTAACATACAAGGCCATGTCAAAACCAGAGCTGTTGGACATGCTACACTTAAAGAAATCCCAATCCCTCAGAGCCACACGCTCCAGGGATCTAAACCTTGTCATCACAATAAACAAAACATGCTGGAGGGATAGGTTCCTGATCCAGAGACACCCCAGATTCTGGAATAGATTGCCCATACATGTCAAGCAGAGTGCCTCTTTGGTCCTCTTCAAAAGGAACCTTGATGATTGGATGGGAGAAAGGAAATTCACCCCGGGGATCACGTCAGTCGCCCTGCTAGACAGGGGCCCAGGGAAGTAAATAGTGTGGGAAGAAATAGCCAAGGAATTGTTATGGCTAGGCTTGTATAGGCCCTAGGGCTGATAGCCTAGTACCAACCTATGAACCTATGAACCCTGTTGATGCCGTCGATCTTAGGCATTACTGACTACCTGTACATGTTTATTCTCTGTGTCGTATCATGCAGGTGCACAGTACTGTAATGGTGATTACCACATAGGCAGGGGTCCTCATCTCAACACTATCAAGTGTGTGTGCGTGTGTTACAGTATCATTGACCCCGTGAATGTGGGCGTGTTATTGTGTGTCTGAATACATGTGTGCGAATACCTGTGTGTGTGTGTGTGTGTGTGTGTGTGTGTGTGTGTGTGTGTGTGTGTGTGTGTGTGTGTGTGTGTGTGTGTGTGTGTGTGTGTGTGTGTGTGTAGTTGTGTGCTCTCATCCTGTAATGTGAATGTGTATTACTGCTACACAGTGAGGCCTCAAGCTATCAACTGGCCTCTACCCTTGTCATCAGCTAGACTGCTATGTAAACTCCCCGCCCCATGTAACTGTACCTGTGATGTCACCCGGTATGGATGTCACGTCTCTAGCCACTGTAGCTTAGTACACAGCTCCCATGCTCCTGGATCAGTAGATGTGTAGACATCTTTGGAATATCAGCCTTCCTAACAGTGAGGTTGAAGCTACGAATAGCATGCTGGTATTGCCATACATACCTCTGAGTAGTCTACATTTACACATGGGAAACTGCAAACACTGGCACTTAATGGCACATGCAATTAGACGTAAAGGAGGGAAGTAGGACATCATTACCAACATGCTGTTACTGTTGTTACCAAGACACATACTGTGAACAGAAAACAATGCATTCTAAACCTGCACTACATGGTATGTCTGCTGTGTGTCAACAGTACACAACAATTGTAATCTACACTTATCTCCCTATTCTGTTCACCCTGTGCATCAGACCATATGAGCATGTTCCTGCACCGATGGTGTGGATGACAGGTATGCGGCACAGGCATCATCATATGCACAGGGTGATAATGTTTGCCAGGGGCCTAGAATGCACCAGTGGATGACATCATGTGTGTGGGTTAGGGCCTGTGATCTAATTGGCCATGTGTGATTGTTATGCATGTGAGTGTTGCGGTGCCCTACAGATGTCTCTGATGTGTGCGTGTATGTGTGCGCATAGTTCTGCCATGTGTCTGACCTACACAGGGGTATTATTGACAGCTCCAGACTTTACAGACCAGGTTTTACAGCTCACGGTGTCTGGCCACAGCCACGTGATGTGTGTCTGCCAGGAGTTGCACGGGCACTACCTGGTAGAGGTGCAGATTGGGTACTATCCGATGACACATGTCCACTGGAACCATGTCCCCATTGGGACTGTTCAGGGCCATGTGCATGTGGCCTGCTGTGAAAGCACAGCACCAGCTGCACTACTGCTGCTACCGCCACTATGGGAGCAGGCATGTGAAGTAGCTCGTTCACGTAGACCTGCACCAGGTGACGTAGCTGGCCTACATCCATGTGCCCTACACCTCACTCCTACCAAATGTTTCAGCACACACAGCTCACACTTGCAGATTTTCATGCCATGGTCAAGGATTCCAACCATGTCACCTAATCGTCTGTCCAAAACCTTAGCAATCTGCTGTTGAGCATTTACCAATGCCTAGATGTTGTCATTTAAAGAATGGATGGCATCCCTCTGAAGCCTCTGCCCTTCTCTGTTCTGCTGTTCAGCACATGTCTGTGCCACCATTACAGCCTGAAACATGCTTCTGGTGACACCAGCTGCTGTGCTCTGTCCTGCAGGGGCATGTCGGCCAGAGGTCCTCCTATGAGCAGCACTGGCCACATGCCTGTGTGGCCCATCTCAAGTCATTTGCCTGACACCATGGTGTGAATACACACCTTCTGTAGCCACCACACTTTCCTGTTCCAAGCTGCCACATGCTGTCCTTCCTTTATGGCCACTGGTGATGGGGTATGTGTTGGCATGAGACCTGTGTGCGGGGATGAGGGGGATATAGGTGGAATGGCAACCAATGGCACAGATTCAGCCCCTGACAACCCTGCCTGTGCCTCAAGCATATGTTCATCATCACTGCTAGAGTCTGTGGGGACACTAACATCAGATGGACCATAGGAGGGTAACACACCTACATCACCTGTGAAGGCAAACAAAGACTCTACATTACAATACAGACACACACACACACACACACAGACATACACACACAGACACACACACACACACACACACACACACACACACACACACACACACACAGAGACACACACACACACACCATGCATGTGATTTGACAGAAGGCATGCAACATGCATGTGATACAGCAGACAGCATGCATCTCAGACAATAATAGTGGTAGTTATCATACATCCCTCGGTTGCACACAACAGCAAGCATGTGTCATAGCAGAAACCATGCATTTCACACAATCATGGTAGTAAGCATGCATCCCTGAGTTACACCATGTGGACCAGCACAGGTTAACAGTACACATGGCTGATGTGTGGCATATGACCTTGACATTAACATGTAGTATGACATGTAATCTGCTGACGTGTGTATTGACATGCATACATGTTTAACACAATGGTGTCCTGTCACATATACAGTAGGGTAATGGTGTCACATTGCAGTGTTGTCTGTCTGCCCTACAGATAAAATGCACATTTAGCAGATGTGCATGACCATTGAAGGGTATTATGAGGTGTCTATATTGCTATACAGTGTGAAGTACAGACACAGTGCCATTGCATGGAATCATGAGGCGTCTCTATTGCTATACAGTGTGAATTACAGACACAGTGCATAGCCATGCCTGTGTGTATACACAATACATAAATACTGTGGATTGTGACCCACGTCGCTGAGGTGTATACACAGTAAACCATGATGTGGAATGTGTGACACAGGTCACTGAAGGACATACGGATGACACCCCTGCACATCATCATCATCTTCTTTCGGCTGTTCCCATTAGGGGTCACCACAGCGGATCTTCTGTTTCCATTTCTTCCTGTCCTCTGCATCATGCTCTTTCACACCAACCGCCGGCATGTCCTCTCTCACCACATCCACAAACCTTATCTTAGGCCTTCCTCTTTTCCTCTTACCTGGCAGCACCCTCCTTAGCATCCTTTTCCCAATATACCCAGCATCCCTCCTCAGCACATGTCCAAACCAATGCAATCTCACCTCTCTTGCTTTGTCTCCAAACTGTCCAACCTGTGCTGACCCTCTAATATACTGATTCCTAATCCTGTCCATCCTAGTCACACCCATTGCAAATCTTAACATCTTTAACTCTGCCACATCCAGCTCTGACTCCTGCCTTTTTGTCAGTGCCACCGTCTCCAACCCGTATAACATAGCTGGTCTCACTACCCTCTTGTAGACCTTCCCTTTTACTCTTACTGGTACCCGTCTGTCACAAATCACTCCTGACACTCTTCTCCACCCATTCCACCCTGCCTGTACTCTCTTCTTCACCTCTCTTCCACACTCACCATTACTCTGAACTGTTGAGCCCAAGTACTTAAACTCATCCATCTTTACCAACTCTACTCCCTGCATCCTCACCATTCCTCTACCCTCCCTCACATTTACACACATATATTCTGTTTTAGCCCTGTTGACCTTCATTCCTCTCCTCTCTAAAGCATATCTCCACCTCTCCAGGGTCTCCTCAACCTGGTCCCTACTCTCACTACATATCACAATGTCATCTGCAAACATCGTATTCCACGGGGCCTCCTGTCTGATTCCATCTGTCAACTTGTCCATCACTACTGCAAATAAGAAAGGGTTCAGAGCTGATCCTTGATGTAATCCTACCTCCACCTTAAATGTATCTGTCACGCCCACCGCAGTCCTCACCAATGTCACATTACCCTCATACATATCCTATACCACTCTTACATACTTATCTGCCACTCCCGACTTCCTCATACAATACAACAACTCCTCTCTAGGCACCCTGTCTGCACATTTGCAAACATATTTTAGATGCCTGGCAACCATGTCCACACATGGCAGACTTGTCAATACACCATGTCTCACATGCCATTTGTGTACCACACACACAAGGAGCACGGCTGACTGTGATGTCCAATAGGAGAAAGGGAAATTTACTGTATCTGTGGCCTGATGTGGTTGCCTGTGTATGTATGTGGATGCTGTACAGGTGACTACTGTCATGCTGTGACACAGTCATGATGTTCAACACATCTTATGCTGTAGAATGAAGTTACGCCTCCACAAGCTGTGCACAGGATTATAGGATGTCCAGTGTTCCACATCTGCAATATAACCATTCAACAAAGGCTATAGTTGTACCATGTGTAGCCAATGTACAATAGGGTGTACACACAAACACATCACATCTACTGTGTGTTGCTACATGTCTCTGGCCATCCTCCATGGCCATGTGTGAAGATGTGTTGGCCAAATGGTTGTGATGGCTGTCTATCTCACATGTCTGTGTTGTTCCATATGACATACACTCATAGATGTCATATACTCCACTGTCCACAGGGTTATGCAGACAAAGGGTTGTATGTTTAGTATGTGGGGTATGTTTTATGGGATAGTGAGACAATGATGCAGCCAGCCCACTACATGTCATGGACATGTCAGATGGCACATCACAATGTGTGCACTCATAGCAGGGGCATAATCCACAATGGTGAATCCTGTGGGCTGCCCATACTCCAGCTCACTGTGTAGTACTGTTTGTGTACCCCACATGTGTAGTTCTGATGTATAGTACATGTTCCTACATTGAACAGCACCTCCACCATTGTATGTACAGCTGTCCACACATCTAGCAATGACAGTTTCTAAGGTTTCATGTCAGTGTTTCACTTAGTTTGTAAGTATTGCATATGGGTAGCCAGTGTGATGGATTGCAGATGTGACCTGTATATTGTGACCGGATCATACATTATGTGTACATGTGTTAACTGGCCACATGGCGAACAGATCTGTGCAGTAACATGCCTGATACTTATAACTGTCTCACCTGCAATGGCCTACTGTTTCAGCAGAACACCAGAGGTACCTATATAGGGGTGACACAGCAGTATGATCATTATCCATGCCTGTATGACAGCTACAGGGTGCAGTGTGCATGTTAACACATTCACCAGTACAATAGGATATACTATGGAGTATGCACGTGTGCATACACAGAGTAGCATACTATAGTATGTGGTATGTGTGTATACAGGCCTTGCATATGATGTTGCATTACATATTGTACAGTGACACATGCAACTATATGGGATATAATAGTTATATGTGCAGTAGTGACTTACCAGGCAACTCCAAGCTCGGTGGTTGAGAGACACCCACCTCCACGATGTCAGCTAAGGTTTGTGGATGCTGTTCTGACGGTGTCTCCAGGTTGGCCAGTAGCTCCTTGGTACATGTGAGTGGGGGCTGGGCTGGTGGCCCACCACCTGTTGCACCTTGTTCCCTGGTGATTGCATTCGCATGCTGTTTCGCAAGTCTGATCAGGTCCGTGCAGTGTCTGCACACCGGCTGGTATGCGCGGTTATGGCCACCCACATCATTAACCCTCCTGCAAAGTTCCTGCCACAGGTCATCCCACTGTTGTGCATCCTGAGGCACATGGCTAAACAGGACATCATAGTTGCCTTGGAGGTAAGGTATAAGGGCCTCATCCTCCAAGCGGGTATAAGCGGAGAGCCTTGCTTGTGGCATATCTGGAAGACATAATGATGAAGACAGGTCACAGTATCTCAGAGATACACAGAGATACAGCTGCACATACATACAACAGTTGTCTTTGCAAATCTTCATGACACTGACACCACTGACATGTTTGTGTCACACACATGTGACACCCAATGGGGATTGGATATTATCACCATATATGTGTGTCACCTGATTACATTGCTCATACTCCATGTGGATGCTGTCTTGATGTGGGCATGTCTGTTTGCCTGTACTGGTGTTCTTACCTATCAGCACACGCGTGGATGTGTCCACATTAATGTTGTCAACCTTGATGCTGTATATATGTCACATATAAACACATACACTGCCTTAACGGACATGACCTGTGACAATGCAGACATGCACACGAAAGCCTTTACATGCATGTGTTTTGCCATATACATATACACGGCTCTGTACAGCAGTTCAACATCCTGCCACGTACCGCCTGTGTTGCACATGTGATACACATGGGACACTGGCTAGCCTGATGGCATTTGCAGGGATGGTCATCAACTATAGCATGTACGGCCAAGGTCATGTAGTAGTCTGCATGCCCTGGGCCATGTATGAGCCTAGGATGTAAGGTTACCTAGCTGTAGCTGACAGCCATGTTTCCAGTGCCAGGTGAAGCAGTGCTACATAACTGATCCACATGGTTAATAATACATTTACCATGCGGTCATCACACCATGTCTGACAGAAGTGAAATGTGCAGCTTTGCTGGACAGGGTTGCATAGTATGGCAGGAGTATGTAACATGTATGGCACAAGGATCTGTCCAGCATGTGGCGATCCTTGTACTAGGAAGGTAGATGTCCATGACATATGTATTTCAGATCAGGATATGTACGTGTAGCATGTCCAACATCACAGTGTTGGACATGTTTTTATGCAGGGTAGGCATCATGCTACATAGTGGAGATGAGGATTGTGAAGGCTGGAGTTGCCCATCCAAACATGGGCAATACCCCTTAAAGGTGATATGTGATCTGATATTGGTCATTTGAGTGATGAGTATGGCTGTACAATGATCTCCATGTTCATGGATGGCACCCTGTCATGACTAGGGTTGCCTCTTATGACTACCTAATAGTCTTGGTGATGTCACTAGCTCAGGGAGGTAAACTGCACAGCAGCATCCCTTACACACACTGTCCATTATGTTGACCGCTGCCTAGGTGGTAGTTCATGGGTACAGAGTTATTAACCTAGCAGTGACAATGCAATAGGCAGCTGTCAGATTGTGCACATATGTCACACACCTCACCCACAAAGCCCATTCTGTATGTTGTCCACAGCACTGAGTCAGCTATTGCTCCTAGGTAATAGCTATTCACATGCTTACATAGGCAGATGCCTCCCATTTGTCTGTGTGGTATGAACTACAATGAGGGGGAGTACAACAAATTAACCCTGTTTTGCTGTAGCTGCCACTGGTGTGATATGCACATATTACTCAGACGCCTTTTGTAGTGTTGGTTCTGTCAACAGTCCACTGGCAGAACACTCCTGTGACATACAAAGGTACATCTAGTATAATGAGTGTAGGTGGAACACAGTATGGGTGATGATGTCCTATAACCTGTCACAGGCATGATATGCAGTGTGAAATCATCCATACTATCATCTACATCTGTACTGC
Organism: Protopterus annectens; assembly: GCF_019279795.1. Taxonomy (NCBI): domain Eukaryota; kingdom Metazoa; phylum Chordata; order Ceratodontiformes; family Protopteridae; genus Protopterus; species Protopterus annectens. The sequence goes on from NC_056735.1 coordinate 145,933,383, forward strand.
TAACAACATATACATTGATTAAGGTTCATGGACTTTCAGACCAGACTCAGCAGTGTAGTAGTGCAGTGCCTCCCATTATGAGTGGTGTGTCCACTTTGTGGGTTGTGATAACTGTTGGTGTGCACCATTCAGTGTTTTCACAGACTGACATGAAGCTATGTTTTACATGATGTGTATGTGTAGAGCAAACTATTTTGCCATATGTGTATGATACAACCAGGGATGTGGACAGGTCCCATGCAGCCTGAGTGCACCTTGTACCATCATAGTGATGGTTACAGGGGCTTTGTAGTGTTCATGGATATGTGATTGTGTACCTGTTGGGAGGGGCAGTGTGTTTATGTTATCCAACACCCTATCTGTATTGCTTATTCATGCTCAGCACTTGTTCAGAACATGTAAGCACTTCACTAATTACTATAGCACTCAATCCTCCTCATTACCTGCAGGGAAACACTGTTTGTACTTACATTTCCCGCTTGCTTAGAGTAAAACAACTCTTGCGCACACTTTCCTCACATATCTAGTGGGAAATAGTTAAATATTCAGGCATGTCCAAGTGTCAATTCCCAGTGTTATCGCCTGTCTATATGATGAATATGGGCATCATGAGGCAATATAGAAATTGTCTCGTGTACACAGTCAATATTCCCCTACTAACATAAAACACTACAACCTGTGGGAGATGCACATATCTAGCCATGCTGGAGGTAAAGCTCTCTCCAACCCAGATTGAACCTGGCAATCATGTGGGGATGTTAAACGTTTGCACCACACCACACACATCACATAGTCTCACTAGATCTCCACCACTACAGGCCACACATAGTAAGACTACAACATTTGCGGGGCCTCTCAATACTACTCTGTCTAGGCAACAGAGAACTCCAAAGCAGAAATGCAGGCAGCCCCCACCATCCAACACAACACCAATTACTTTTAGCCCACAGACTCAGTGTGCTCATCAACCACAGCCTATAGGGCGATATAACGTACCCGACACACTAGTCATAGGTGACTCTATAGACGGTCACACTGATGTCCCAGTCAGCAGGCTACACAAGGTGATAGTTACTGTCAGATGCCTGTCAGGTAACAGGATCCGCAACATAACCTATGCCCTCAGGTCACTCCTCAACAGGTACAATATGACTGTGTCATTCTCCATGTTAGTGTGAATGCCCTGAGATGTACCTTCCTGGACTACATGTAAAGAGACATGGAATAGCTCTCTGATCTTGTAGCCCAGGCAGGTATCGCCCTAGCCCTGAGTAGCATTCGGCCATTGTCCAGACTGATAATGCAGTACAAGGACAGAATTATTCACTTCAACAATTGGCTATGCTTCTGGTGTCATTCCAAGGGTATCCAGTATCTGTCTGCTTTGAATGACATGGTCGACAGAACACGATGCTTTGGCACAGATGGCCTGCACCTATCGGTCCTGGCATTACGGATAATGGCTAAGGCTCTTGCTGCTCCTATAGTGCCTGTTTTAGGCATGGTTCAAATAACATATTCACCACCATAACAGGAACAGGCAAGCAAAACTTGAGGGTAATGCTACTCAGTGCTTGACATCTTCATCTCAAATGCACTCACCCGAGGCACTCCTTGTAATGGACCACTTTGATATCTGTGCAGTGACTGGGATCTGCTTCTAGGCTTCTGAGAGCACCCCTGCACTACCAGGCTATTACTCATACCACACATTTCAGTCATGTAACCAGGACCGGAACACCCACGGCGGAGGTGTGCCCATATTTCCCAAGGATATCCACACCTCCAGGCTGGTTGCTTAGCACAATGCATCAGAGGTAATCCAAATGCAACTAACTCTGGCCATAACTGCTGTACATATTGTAGCTTGCTACAGATTCCACACCATACCCCATGGTTAACGGTCCCCACTTCTTGGTGTACTGGAAAGTAGGGTTCAAACAGACACTACTGATGTGCAACTGACACTACCCCACCATTAACTGGGATACCTACTCATGTACAGACACATTAGGCCAATGCTTTCTGGGATTCATAACCTCCAATTGCCTGGATCAACCTATCCACACCACCACCAGGGCCAATAATATCCTAGACCTGGTCATTACCAACATGTGTGACTGGTGTTCCACACCTGGGTATCTCCTCGTTGGTCAGATCCGAACATACGCTAATCACCTTTGTTATCCACATCCTGGTACCACATCCTTTATGGAAAACACAGTACAATATTTCTACAAAGCCAACTTCAGGCTTCTTATGACAGCAGTAGTAAACATCATGACACCCGTGCAGATGGACAATACAGTTACAACCACTGAATCATACACAACGGCATTTAATTAATCTTACACGACTGCATGGATCATGCTATCCCAAACAGAGCCATGACGGTACCCACCAGAAAATGGACGCCACTCTGGTGGTCCACTGCCATGGACATAATGTACAACAGAAGGAGGAGACTGTTGCAAAGTAGAGTACAATCCCATGAGTGAAGGAGCTCCCTGGTCAGCCTCAGTAAGAATCTGAGATCTCTTATCACATACTCCAAAGCTACCTATGTAAACATTACCATGACTAATTTCAAGGACTACCACAAAGCGTTCTAGAGGTATGTCACTACGCTCGATGACGATACCCACATCTGCTCTGACATACAACAGTTAGGCATGAACATTACAGAACTGACTGATATTGGCAACATCCTGGCAGATAGGTTCAGTGCTAACTTTACACCCCTCTCACACCCTACAGGGCTCATATCTATACAGGAATGATGCAGAGTCCCTGCGATCACAACTACACAGTTCAAAGCTGCACTCTCTAAAGCCAGGAACACAGCATCCATGTGACCATACATCATCCCAGGCTGCGATTTCCACTAATTTCAGAATGAAATGGCTCCCCACTTGGGCATCATATTCACTAATAGACTTGCATCAGGCATTGTGGCCCCTGAATGGCACACAGCAACAGTTATCACACTCCACAAAGGTGGCGCCACAATGGACCAGGGGAACTATTGTCCTATACACCTGACTAGACTGTTCTGCAAGGCTATGGAGCACATCATCATGGATCTCATTCACAGAGACATTGGTGGCCTCCAAACCTTTGATCCCACCCAGATTGGATTTGTTAGGGCCAGACCATGCCTCTTAAACCTGGTGGAGTCCTTTGAGACAGTTACCAAGGCATTAGATGAGGGTAAGGAGGTCCACACAGCCTACCCTGACCTCTCAAATGCTTTCAACACCATTCCCCATTCTGATATTGTCAACATACACATCCACCTACACATTAACCCCTACGTCACGAGATGTTATGCAAAGTGGCTCACGAACAGAACCCACACAGTGAGGGTAGCATACCCTAGTTCCTACTGTAAATCAGTTACAATTGGCGTCCCCCAGTCCTTGGTCATATTGCCCCTCATGTTCGGTATATGCTTCTCTGAGGTACAGGCTTGCACAGGAGGACTTACCCTGAATAGGTTTGCAGACGACTGCAAACTAGGGGCCATGATTGATTCCCCAGCTGATACAGACACCCTCCATAAGGGTGTAACTGGGATGGATACCTGGTGTCAATAACATGGCCTCAAGCTGCATGCCACAAGGTGCATAGACATCCCCTTTGGATTATACCAATCACCCGTGGACTATCACATAGGTGGTAGTCCCCTACATACATACGATGTAATAAGGGATCTTAGAACCCAGGTAGATAGCATTCACTCCTTTGATAACCATATTGCCAAGGTGGTGTGGATATCCTTCTATGTGGCCACCCTAATCTCTAATGGGTTTGTAGCCAGAACAAAGGCAGCCATTGTGCCTCTCTACTCATGATGTATGAAACACATTAAAGGGTACAACACCCCATTTGGGATGTACCTTATGAGACAACAGCAACAGTTTTAAATACCACAACATTACCACACCAAGAGGAATACTGACCTCTGAAGGATGACATATGCAGCCCAACTACAGAAACCCCAACTGTACTCATTTGCATACCGCATACTCAGAGGTGATCTCTGCTGGACATACAAGGCCCATGTCCAAAACAATATTGATGGCTGTGCTCCACATAAGCAAAAGCCTCTGAGAGCCACATGCTGTGGGATATGTACCTAAACACAATGATGACTAGGACGTGCTGGAGGGATACATTCCTGACCCGGACACTCACCATGCTTTGGAACATGATTCCTATGTACATCAGGCAGGGACCCTCACTAACACTCCTCAAGAGATACCTCGATGGGTGGATGGGAGACAGACATGTACACCAGGGATCACTGCAGTGGCTCTGCTGTACAGAGGTGCAGGAAACAAATGGCTCTGCTGTTCACTGGCACAGGACACTAACCTAGGGAGGTGCCGCAAGTGAAAACACTGTAGTTAGGCTTACGAATGGCCTTGGCCAGACAGCATAGTACCTAATTATGAACCTATGAAGCTATTACATGTCCTTTGTGCATGGATAATTGACTATCTCTTCCATTTCAATTGGCTATCATGCTGATACACTGTCTGGTGACTACAAGTCATATGTATCCTGTTATTGTGTATTGTACATGCCAATAGACATACCTGATGTTTGCATAACATAACAGTAATGCTGTGTAAAATGTTAGACATATCTACCTACAATACTGTACATTTCACATTTTTGCCACAATATGCAAATCATAATTGCACAGCAGGACCACCTTAGACATGTTATTCTCAGTTATACGCCCATACATATGCCTACTGTTACAGTATATCAACATATACTATCCCCTGTTATGGCACGTACTTGTTGGACAAACCCTGCCACTGACAGCATATGGAGTGGAATTCTTGTGTTTAAAGTCCTTATATAGCATCCCTTGTGGTGTATGAGGTGTTTACCTTGTGGCCCACAGCAGTACACACAATTTCTATGAGCGTTACTATGCTCAACAATACATCACTACATAATATCTTTTCCCACTATATGCATTGTATACACTTTAATTAATACAGAACAGGTACTACATACACTAACATACTGAGTGTTCTACATACCTTATTAGTATCCCGAGTTGACAATAATATAAGTCCTATTCATTTTCTGTTGTAACGTTTTTCTCGTATGTACATACAGTTTGAATGTATGACAAGCCATCCTTTTATACTTAGATATCAGTAACATGTGGTATCCTGCCACCAATTGGTGTTCCGAAGTAGATGATTACATGCACATCAGCTGTGCAGCTATTCCATTAGCCAATGACATGGCAACAGTGGGGTATAATTGAATACTCCACTTGGGTGTTGTCCCTTTGCCCTACCTTCGAGGAAGACATCCTGGATGTGTTGTTTGTGATGACTTACAACAGCTATATGGAGACACACAGATATATATTAACTTCATGGCCCCCGTGGATTGTGTGTAAAGGCTAGAGGATGTAGTTCTGCATGTGAGTGTAGCTGTTATATCAGCCGTCTGATACGGGATTATTGCAACCAAACCCTGTAACATCGGCGTCTGTTCCATTGTACAATAGCAATGATTTCACATACGGCCATTATAGTGTGTCTCTCACAAGGTATGCTAAGGCTTCTGCATATGTCATAGAGTGAGTGGATGTTTGTGATGTTATTACAGTCTGTATTGCAATTGTTTCGGGTGTCGGGGAGATGTAGGTGGGTGTACATAGCATATGCAGGTGTAGGAACTGCATTTATACATATTCGATATGTGTGTGAGGGCTCCTTCCCTATTTGAAGACCTATCCTTTAGTAGACTAATACTATGGTTATTGCAGGCTTATTCATTAAGCCATTGTTAATTGGTTCCTGTATAGCATGCAGGTGATGTTGGTCCTTCAATCCCTTCGGAAATACATCAGTATATAATGAAATGTTACTACATGAAAGCTGTCTCATGTATTTCTGTCACAGATATTTGCACTCATTGGAGTTGTGGTGGTGACTGAACCTGTTTGGCTTGGGTTGCCACCTTTTCAAAAGGCCATAGTGGGACATTTGCAGGACACACATCAGTGTTTAGAGGCCGACACATACCCACGGTCAGTACAAAGCATAGAACTTTACATATGTGCTTATATAAAAGCTTATATTCTTGTAGCGGTTTACTTGCTTATCCTGTTTCTTGTTACATGTAGGTATTTTAGATACAGATGACTATTTTATGCAACAATTACATTAAATATGGAACATGCCAAATGTCTCGAGATTGTAGGACATTAGTATTTGTACTCATTTTGGTCAGGACACTACCGCACATATAGGGACTGCCTCTCACAAGGTGGGACAGGTGGTAACCCTATCTTTTGGCTCATGTCCATAGAACATATTTGTAATTTGTTCATAATGTTCAGTCGTGGCGGAATGTGTGATTGCTATGGTCCATGTTATGCACATATTTGAAGACTTCAACCGCTGTATACGGCATACCCATGGATTCAGGAAAGCACACACTTCCAACGACCATATTAACTTTTGTTGGTTATATGGTGGTGTATACTATCTCCTGAACTCTGCCCTTTTGTGTTTTAACCTGTCACAATTCACACCTGCTGTTGGTACATCTCAGGTAGCTTAGTGGTAGGTTATTGTGAAGATTGTGTACATGGTTGCGTGTTCTACTCCTGGCAGTGGTCGTTTTACCTCTCAGAGCAGGCACTATTAGTACAAGGGTAAATAACGCACATTTCAGTGGTTCTGGGTAGCTTTGCCCATGATCTGCACAATATTCAGCAAAGGTTAGACCTGTGTTGCGCATATCTGTGTAGTCATGTTTAAACGACACTTACCGGCACTTACCAGCGAAAAAACCCGCTAACATGTGCTTAAACGTGCTCTAATGACCTGCATCAAACATCCATTAATCGGGTCATCAGAATTACGTAACAGCCCTTGCAGGTCGTGGAACCAGGACCATGCACAAGACAGTCAGTGGCTTTACCACTGGGGCATCTGGGATATGTACAAGTGTTATGGTGTTTAGTATGTAGACTGTACTATAGCTTTTCCTCCATACTGCAAACAAATGTGTAACTCAGTTAGTTTACATATGGATGATACCTATTAATGGTATGTCCAAGTGATGCTTAATGGATGTGCTCCAGCTATGAGAATCCATGTCACAGTGAGCCACACACTGTAATGTGCTACACCTTGCCACAACCATAACTGGAGAATGCTGGGGTGACAGATACCTGTCATGGGTACTCCCCATGCTTTGGAACTACATTCCTGATTACATTATATGGAGCCCCTCATTAACACACCAGGGAATCCTTGCAGAGTGGGTGGGGAACAGTGGTTACACCCCAGGGATCCCGCAAT